>NC_062544.1:264995845-265298875 GCF_016906955.1 Phacochoerus africanus
TTATGAGCAGTAGGCCCTACAGAGATGGAGTTTTAGAACAAGCTGCCAAGATGAGATTGGCATGGCTTGGGCCTTAACCTTATTCCACTAAAAATAGCACATTTTGGAATTCTGCAACTCTAGGAGTGATTCGCCAGTAGAAAACAGGAAAGCAGTAGTGGAGCCCATGCTGTTTAGTGGATAATTTCAGATGCAGGTTGAACACAAGCTTGACCTCTTGACCAAAGATGCTAAGAGTTTGGGAGATTCCCAGTGAAAGTGGTGCTGGATTTGTGTCTTTCAGCAAGGTTAGACTTCTAACATGACTACAACAAGGGTACCCCTAGGAATGCTAACAAATGTGCATGTAGACACTGCTCTTTTAATTTCAGTAGTTTCACTATATGTCTAACTATCTTGGTTTTAAAGCAGTGTGCTAATTATAGACAATTAAACATGATCAGCAAATCAGAGTTCTCTGTTTAAAAACCAAATTTTAAGGCCTTAGAAATTTCTCTTTCTCCTGACATTAGTGCTCTCTATTGCTGTGGCATAAACCTTCTGGACCAAGTGGCTGTTGATAACTTGAAAAGATATTTTTAAGGAGTCATAATGCAGGTGACATGTAGCAATGAAGCCATGCAGTATTTTTTTTTTTTTTTGGCCAAGAAATCTTGCTTGTATACCTGCCCTCTAATTTGTTTTCAGTAGCCATTAGCTTTCAATCCAAGCACATTTTCTCTCAAAAATACCAACTGTAACAGGAGAAAACCTCCTTCCTAAAAACATATTACTTTTGCTTTCATTAACTATGCCAAAGATGAAAGTCAGAAGCTGAGAGAATGAATGAAAAGTTGGCTTAAATAACTAGTTATTTTGTATAATTAGCAATAATGAAATCAAGTAGTATCACAAAGATGTCAAGCATCCAGAATTCTACAAGGAAATTTTCTACATCACTCTCAGAAATAGTTCTCCTGACTGGTAGAAACAGATTCACAAATTGAAATCTTGCCCAAGCAAATGGAGAAAAGTAAGTCCGTTAGTGTTACGTGTAATTACATAGAGCAGATGTTATGTAGCTGGTACGGTGCCTGGCACACAGCTAACGGCTCCTTAAAAATGATGGATATATGAATGGATAGATAAATAAATGAATAAATAAATGCTATTATCAGTCAAAATATCTTATTTTAAAGATTAATGGACTCCATCTAACTTGTGTAGAAAACAAAATCATTGGAAAGATAATAGAAAGATCACAGAATGGATGGGAATCTTAGTGAAACTAAGAGATAAAAGCTAAGGGGGAGACGGCTCAGTGGTAAGAAGCAAGTCTGAGGACACCTCACAGACACAGTTGGCTGAGATGTCAGGTGACATTGTTGTAGGTCAACTGGTTTTACCACCACTGACCTCATGGTTTTACTGTCTCTGATATCAGCATCCTATTAAGGCCCATAATTGAGCTTATTTGATTGTTTTCAGTTAGTTTTCATTTGTATTTTAATAAAAATAAACAATTAGATTAAACTAATTATCCAAGAGAAAATTTACTGCTTTAGATTATTCACTCACTCATTTTTTATCCATTTATTAATTCAATAAATATTTATCAAATGAATACTGTACTTTAAGGACTGTGTCAGAAACCAAATGCTATACTGAAATGAACAAATAAGACTGGTTCCTAACCCTTATGAAGTATGCAGTTAGGGGAGAAGACATTACACAAATCCATAAAGAACTATATATTTTGACATGGAAAGAGATCATAATTAGTTAGCCATATAAAGTCTACCTGAGGAAGTGACATACAAGGTGAACTTAAAGACTGTAACAGTTGGCAAAGAAAATTGGATATAGACCCATGTAGGCCAAGGACCCACTTTTCTCTAAGGAGTCATATAGAAAATATTTTAACTTCGCAGGCCATATAGTCCTGCTTGCAATTGCTCAAGTCTGCCTTTGGGAGAAACCCAGCCACAGACAATACACAGTAAACAAATGAGCACACCTGCTTTCCAGTGGAACAGACAGTATGGCCCATTGTCCCAAGGGCAGTGGTTAGCTTACTGTCTAGATGGGCAAAGAGCACATGAGGCATCTATGAAACTCTCAAGGCATAAAACCTGAGGAGAAAATTTATAAAAACACAGGACATCCACTGAGAGTTTTGTCTGAAATAGGAAATACATATTAAATACTTGAAACACTATTTACATATCATATTTACTTAAAATTAGTTTTGAACTAAGGATTTTTCACACTTTGGTTTTAAAGGTTTGGGTTTTGCAAAATAAAGGGGAATACTTCATGTTTTATTCCATAGCACAAAGTACTATACATGAACTTGAAATAATAGGTTATATGAAAAGTATAAAAAATGTCAACCTGTCTTACTTTGTTGTTTTGATTTATATTTTTCTGATTATCAAGATATAAATTTTATAATTTGTTAGAAAGTTTTTAATTTTCTATTGTTTTTCAAATCTGTTGCAGAAAAGATGTAGATGTTATTTGTATATATTTTTCTATCAAGTTTTCCTCTATATATGGCTATATCTCCTTTCTCATTTATTATTTTTTATATTTTCTACCCCTAACCACACATGTACACATACTTTTTCATTAAGCTTATGAGAGAGTTTTTGAATTTTTTCCCAGAACTAGTTTTTTTTTTAAAAAAAACCTTTATTCATTTTTTTCTATTTCATTAATTTTAGCTTTTATCTTTAATTCACTCAATTCAATATTAAGTTCCAGGTGGTTAAGGTAGTTTAGTTCTGTGACCTTTTAAAATTTATTTTTAACTTTATTGGATTTTATTCAAAGATGCCTATCTATAATACTTTACCTTTTGGAATTTCTAAAGCTTTTTTTGTGTAAACTGTTAAAGTTTTAAGAACATAGAGAATTTTTTGAAAGATGTTCCCTTTTCATTAAGTGTATTCATTAAGTTCCTATTATAATTAATTAACTTATTTTTAATGTTAACATTGCCCAATTTTGAAAGTAGTTTATAAAATGTCATAATCAAATTGAATCTAAGTTAAGTTCTTGGAATTTTAATAATCACATTGAGTATTTAGCTGATTTTTTATTTTGTGCATTTATGATTATTACATTTTTCTCACAAAGTATTCATTTTACCATTAAAATGTTTCATTTTATTTTGACTAATTTTATTTTAAATTCCATTTTGACACTGGCAGTTTTTCAAAAATTTGAATTTACCTAGTATCTTTTTCTATCTCTGTATTTATCATCTTTAGATGTTTTAAGTGTATTTATTGAAAAATGTAACATTTTATTTTAAATCTGTCTTTTAAAGACAATTTATTCCATTTTAAATTATTTGTAATTAATTAATGCACTTATTTCTCATCACTTTCTCTGTTTTCTATGTTTAATAGTTATTTCACATTGCTGCTTTCCTTTCTCTTTGCATTTAGCTCATTTGATAAAAATACACTTTGTTATTTTCCTTTAATCATTAAGACAATATATTGAGTTTTTGTTTTAGTAATACCATTTTCCCTTACCCTGCCTTCCTCATCAAAGAATTCTTTTTTAATAAGAAAATAAAATAAAAATAAATCAGAAAACCTGATAAATATTTTGACAGCCTTATCCTCCTAATTCCTCCTTGAATAAATACTTATCCAAAATTTCAAATGCATGTTTTGCCTTATTCTATTTATTTTCATTCCATTACTCTTCCCTCTCACCACTATGAGAACTTGGTAAAAGCTTTATTTACTTTTCATTCCCCATCTCCAACCCAAACTCTATTTTCTGTCCTTTGCTGAAATCCTTTAAGTCTTTATTCACAATTATTATTGTAATTATCCCTAAGTATGTTCTTTGTGTTTTAGGATTCTAGGTATTTAATATTTAAGTTAGTGTTCATTTATTATACTCTTCACCACTGATTTTTCATATTTTCTGATTCTGAACATGTGTCCTCATTCTTTTGTGGGGTAGTTGAATCACATCTCACGTTTTTCTGACATAGGTTGCAAAGCAATGTTGTTTAAATCCTTGCTTAAGTTCAAATATCATGATTTGTTACTCATGAGTTCTCTCTCATAGGTAACTTGTATTTTCATAGCCATGTAGACCATGAATTATAGTCCTTTCACTCAGTATTCTTTAGAGCCTCCTCCCACTGATTTCTAGCTTCCAGTGAAGGAAATGTGAATATTGTTCCCTGAACTTTTTTCCGCTTTCTGATAATTTTTTCTTTAAAGGCAAGTTACTATTTCACTTTAGAAAGTTATTTAATGTTGCGAATGAGTAACTGTGTTGCATTTTGTTTGTCATGGTCCATCTTTTCTAGCAGCTTCATTTTGCTGGCCTTATTATTTATTTCTACATATTGAACTTTCTCTAATATACAGTCCTTTGAAATGAGTGGTCAATTTTATATTAGTGTGTGTGTGTGTGTGTGTGTGTGTGTGTGTGTGCGCGCACACTAGGAGTCTTCTAGGACACTACAGTCCGTATCTTGTCAATGGATTGCCTTCAACCTCAAACAAAGCTAGATGGTGATCATGATTTCCCCTCCATAACTGTGACAAAACAATAAACCAGGAGTTCCCGTTGTGACTCATCGGAAATGAATCTGACTAGCATCCATGAGGACTCAGGTTCTATCCCTGGCCTTGCTCAGTGAGTTAAGGATCCCGTGTTGCTGTGAGCTGTGGTGTAGGTCACAGATGCAGCCTGGATCTGATGTTAGGGCGGTGGTGTAGGCCAGTGGTGCAGCTACAGCTCCGATTTGACCCCATAACTTCCACATGCCCTGGTGCGGCCCTAAAAAGACAAATAAATAAATAAATAAATAAGCCAGGTCATTCTGCTCCTTGAAGAGGAATATAAAAGAAGGAGATTTGCTCTCCACATATCTATTTCCATATTTTCCTGTGCAGGTAGCCCATGGCTTACTTTTCAGCAGCCCATTAGCCTGTTTTATAGCGGAAATAACAAAATTGTGTGATATTATTGTAGACATCTGTGACATTTAATTTTATATCAACTTAACTGGGCAATGAGGTGCCCATATATTTGATTAAATATTATTCTTGATGTGTTTGTAAGGGTGTTTCTGGATGAGATTAACATTCAAATCAGTAGACTGAGTAAAACAAATAGCCCTCTCTAATTAGGGTGGACCTCATCCAATCACATGACCTCTTGAATAGAACAAAAAGTAGAGTAAAGGAGAATTTGGTCTTTCTATCTAATTATCTTTTAGCTGGGATGTTTGTCTCCTGTATTCAGGCTCAACCTGGAACTTATGCTGTTGGCTCTTCTGGACTCATCTTGCGATGGCAGATCCTGAGGTTTCTTAGACTCTGTAATTAATTGCATGAGCCAGTTCCTAATAATAAGTATATCAGGTATAAGCATAATAAGTATACTTATACCCATGTTTATTTGTGTGTGTTTATATATATATATATGTATAAACATATATATATAAACACACACATATATATATATAAACATACACACACACACACATAAATATATATACACACACACACTTACTCTTGATGATAAGAAAGGAGCTATCATGAAGACTGAATTCAAGAGGAAATCTATTCTCAAAGAAAAACAGTGAGAGTGTTGAAGTAATTGAGATCACCATGAGTATGAAGAGTACTTATTTAGGATTAAAAACAAGAGCATTCCTTTTAGGAAGTAGCAAGGTTAAAATCAAAGAGGAGTAAATTACAATGTAATGGATAAAAGGGTGAGATTAATTAGATAGAGAAATCTTTGAATTCATGGTCACCTTATAAGCATTAATTTTATTTCCATATTATCATCAGCAGAATATCAGAAAATGACACAAATTTATTATTTACAATAACATCAACAATCACCTAAAAGCTAGAGATAATTCTAAAAAGTATATAAAAGTATTAAAAAATAATTGAGAACAATTAAAGTCCAAAATAATTAGATACAGATTTTGTTCATGGACAAATATATTAAAATACTCAGTATTTTAGGATATTATTTCTACTCAAATCTATACATGAAGACACTATAACCCCTGAAAAAATCCTGGCATCATTTTCATGTATATGTGAAAGCATATGTGTAAAATAGTACATATTGATTCTAAAATTGTTTTGTAAACAAAAAGGATAACCGAAGTTGAGGGACTAACACTATAAGATGATATGATTTATTATAAATTTATACTAGTTTAAATAGCATAGTTAATTAAGAAAATTAATTCAGTGGAATAGAAAAGTTCAGAAAAAATTCTACACTCATAGGCCCTTTAATTATGATACAAGGGTACTACAGACCAATAATCATAAATCATAACTCTATCTTAAATCATACACACAAAAAAATCAATCTATGTGGAGGATGGAGGTGGAGGATTTAACTCCATAAGAGAAAACCATTAAGCTTCCAGCAGATAATTTAATAGAAAACTTTCATGCACTTAGAATAGAGTATGATTTCTTGAAAAAGGTAAAAAGTCCTGTGAAGAAATTATACAATATTTATTCAGGAAATTATATTCATTAATAGCATCCATTAACACATGAAATTCAAGACACAGAGTTAGGATACATTTTCCCTCCTACTTAATTATCAAAAATCTAGTCTCAAATATATAGAATCAATCCATAAATAATAAGAAATATACAAGTCAAGCTTAAAAGGGGATAAAAAATCTTAAAGCCCCAAGAGGATATTCACATATCCCATCAATGGATGAGCAAGTGCAAAATCTTATTATTTTCCAGAGAAAATCAAATTAGAACTATGAGACAGCACTGCATATCTACTTACATATCTGAACAATTTTAAGCCTGATTAACACTGAATGCTGCTGAATATGTACAGCAATTGAAACTCTCCTTGCCAGAAGGAAGATATATTAGGACAAAGACTTTGGAAAACTCATTGACATTAACTACAAAACCTGAACATAGACACACCACATAATATAGCAATATAATTCCTAGGTATATGCCTCATAGAAATGTGCACAAAATCATGACTTAAATACTAATAGCAGCATAACTTGCAATAGCCAAATTGTGGAAATTCATTTCCATCAATAGCAAAATTTATAAGCAGTGGTATATATAACATAGAGGAATGAAAATGAACAAACTAATATAGGTAATGCAGGAGTCCCATAAACATACTGGGTGAAAAAGCCAGTAAGAAAAAGGAACTTAATATGTGATTTCATTCATATAAACTGCCATAAACTGGAATTCTGGGCTTCTGATGTTTTTCATTTGGAAGGTATTTTAGTGGATGTGTTTATTGATTTTTTTTTGTTTTTTGTTTTGTTTTTCCAATTATTTCATTGTGTATATACACACAGACATAAAGGTAAATGCATACATCAACATTGACCAGTTCATTGAAATGCATCAAAAATGGACACAATAGCTGAAATGTGGGGGCAACTCAATTGTCCATCAATGGACGAGTGCACAAGTAAAATGTAGTATATACACGCAAAGAAATATCATTTATCATTAAAAAGAAGGGGCTCTGACATATGATATAGCATGGATGGATGGACCTTGAGGTCATTAAACTATGTTGAATAAGCCAGTCATAGAAAGACAAATTCTGTATGATTTCACTAGAATGGTGGTTGCCAAGGGTTGAGGGAAGAGGGAATGTGGAGGCATTAATGTGTGTAGAGTTTCTGTTTTACAGGATGAAAGAGATATGGAGGTGGGTGGTTGTGATGTATTTAACACCACCGCGGTCTTTAACTTAAAAACAGTTAAGATGATAAATATTATGTGTTTTTCTTCAACTTTCCACTCTTAAGTTTACTATTAGTAGTGACTTGAGATGGGATCTTCACATAAGAAAACCAGTTGATCCTTGCCACTGAGAAAGCATGAATGTAAGCATCTTATCTCCATGTTTCCCTAAAGGGAGATACCCAAACCAGAACAGGACAGTCAGTCAAAGTGGTTTTCTTTGTAAATATTAAATGCAGAGTTATATTAGTATATCAAATATCAAACAAAATTAATAAACATACTTTCTGGGAAATTACATGTTTTCTGATCATTCTATCAAAGTTTATAACATATTTTGTTTTGTGCAACTGATACCTTTAAATTTGCATAAATGTGACAATATTTAGAATATTTTAAAGCACTTCTCTGAACTATGGTTAATTTTTTATAAAGTAAGTATTTTTTATTACAGGAATAATTTTTGTTCATCTGCTTGCATAATGTTTTTTTTTTTTCTGAAATTTCATTTTATAAAACTAGAGCATAGCGGTAAAAAATCTGAACAGATACCTCACCAAAGAAGATATTCAGATGGAAAAGAAGCATATGAAAACATCATCCATATCACACATAATTAGAGGATTACAAAGTAAAAAATGTATAAACCATGAATGAGTTCCTAATGCTCCTGCATTTGTATTGTCTGTATTTGGGTGTTTGAATTATTCTGAAAAATATATCATGGTCTCTCACTGTTGTACCATTTTGCATTCACACCATCAGTGAATGTGAAAAAGGATTTGGTATTGTGGCCATCATTTCAGAATACATCAAATCATTACACTGTACATCTTAAACTTATACAATGTTACAAGTCAATAATGTCTTAATAATAAAAAAAGATAAGATGCCACAGGTGTAGCCCTAAAAAAAAAAAAAAATCCAGAAACCCTATTTAAAAATGGACAGAAGAAATTAACAGACATCTCACCAAAGAAGATATACAGATGGCAAATAATAATATGAAAAAATGTTCCATAACATATGTCATCAGGGAAATGCAAATTAAAAAAAAAATACACACACAAACAATGAGACAGCACTATATAGCTATTAGAATGGCCAAAACTGGAACATTGACAATACCAGATGCTGGTGAGGCTACTGAGCAAGAAAAACCCTCATTCATTTCTAGAGGGAATGCAAAATGGTACAACCACTTTGAAAGACTGTTTGGTTGGAGTTCCTGTCGTGGTGCAGTGGTTAACGAATCTGACTGGGAACCATGAGGTTGCGGGTTTGGTCCCTGCCTTTGCTCAGTGAGTTAAGGATCCGGCATTGCCGTGAGCTGTGGTGTAGGTTGCAGACGCGGCTCGGATCCCGCGTTGCTGTGGCCCTGGCATAGGCCAGTGGCTACAGCTCCGATTCAACCCCTAGCTTAGGAACCTCCATATGCCGAGGGAGAGGCACAAAGAAATAGCAAAAAAAAAGACAAAAAAAAAGACTGTTTGGTGGTTTATAAAGTTAATATGTTTTTACCATGCAACCCAATAATCACAACCAAGGTATTTACCCAGATGGGTTGAACACTTATGTCCATACAAATACACCTGAAATGTTTATGGCAGCCTTCATTCACAATTGCCAAAAATTGACCCAACCAAGATGCCCTCCAATGAATAAACAAACTGTGGCACATACATGCACTGAAATATTATTCAGTGCGAAACACAAATGAGCTAGCAAGGCAAAACAAAACATAGATGGAACTTGAATATTGCTAAGTGAAAGAAGGCAATCAGAAAAAAATCTTCATACTGTATGAGTTCAACTATGGGACATTCTGGAAAAGACAAGCTAGTGTTCTTAGAGTATACAGAGGGAGCGGTGGGAGAGGGATGAAATTGTGGAGCAGAGGTTTTTTTTTTGGGAGGGGTTGACAGGGAAATTATTGCGTATGATACAGTTATGGTCGAAACATGAGAAACATTTGTTAAAAACCATAGAACTCTACAACAGAAGAAGTGACCCCTACTGTAAACTGTGGACTCTGATTAATAATAATGTATCAGTATTGGGTCATCAGTTGTGACAAATATACACCAGTGAAAGGTGTTAAGGATTGGACAAACTGTGGGCTTGGGGAAAGGGAGTATACAGAAGCTCTCGGAATGTTCTGTTAAATTTTTCTGTAAACTTAACCTTCTCTAAGAAACAAAGTCCATTAATTAAAGGAAAAAAAAGAAAAACAAATAAACAGTAGGACAAATATGTTCCCATGGCCCTATCAATCACTACTTTAGCTGCCAAATTCCTTGATGGGGCAAAAAATTTTCGCAAAACAAACACTGAACTAAGAAGAAGCCATCGATTTCAGCCTTTATTCCACTGATTAGATGAGAGTGACTTCAGGATCTTCATCAAAATTTCTTCAGCCTTCAATTTTTCAAGCTATAAATTAGGACATGATGAATTAATTTAAATAACTTCTCTGTTTCTTGATCTATGTTATCATTTATTGCAATTTTATTTGACTAACGGAATGTTTTTCATTTGAGAGCAGCAATATTAGTTTACTGAAACATAAATAATAGATTCACCTTTTCAAAAGTGCAGCTTCCACAGTGTTGTTAGGAAATATCTGTGTGCATATGTGTGTATGTTTGTGTGTATGAAAAAGATAATTTTCTAATTTGAGCAGTATATGAAGACAATAGTTTTAATAATATGGGATTTCAAAATATTAATATTAAAATTGTAATTACTAGAAATATAAGGAAATGAAAGCATATTATAGGGTGGACAGTTACATTTTTCTTTAATTTACTCTGTTATTAATTGAAGAATATTGTTTGATTTTAAAATCATTTATTTGTAACAAAAATAATAGTTGCAATTCAGTATAAAAAGGAACAATATTCAATTGTGAGACCCACTCATACATGTTTATAATATGCATCAACATCAATAAATATTACGCATATCACAGGTTAAACTAAATGTCTCCTCTTTTTGTCCATTTCAGTAAGTGGTTAGTGTTGCTTTATATATTTCTGAATTGATGTATCTAAAATACTAAAAAATGACACAAAGTACTTGTAAACATATTTTCAGGCATAAATTATGTGCTACTTCCACTAAGAATAGTTTTTTCTAACCTTTGTGAACCATTATAGATTATTGTTCAGACTTCCTCATAAGTAAATTTAAGGCTGCACCTTTAACTGAAAAATGTTAAGCACGTATTTCAATTACCATTGTGCCATTAGGTACATACGGTTTTCTTCCAGATTCAATCATTACATGGCTTGCTGCTCATGCTGTTGTTAAGCTTATGGAAAGAGATTAATGTAATAACTTGTCTGTGCTTTCTCTTAATTAAGTTAGAATGCACTTCATTCTCTTCCTTGTGTTTGATTGAAAATTAGCAAGATAACAATCTAGGGTAGTATTTATAAAGGAACAGATTTGGAGCCATTTGCTTGGTGGATCAGGATCCATTCAGAGGTTCAGGCTCAGCTAATTTCAGATGAAGCCCAGGAATCTCCTTTTTAAAAACTTCTCAGTAAATATTATGAATGCTAAAATTTGAGCCCTCTAATGCAAGAAAATAAAATAGTCTATTTTCTCTTTCCAAATTACAGTTTGAAACAAGTACCTTATAGGAAAACCCAATTTGTAATTATTCAAGACATATTTAATGAGTTCTTCCTACATATAAAACTGCTTTATATACATAAACAGGATTTTAATTCAAAGAATGCTTATGGAAAACTCATACACCAATAAATTCTGTAGGCAAAGACCAATTAACAGAATCAATTCATGGCCACATTTCTTCTGCAAATGAAAAAAAAATGATATTTTTTGATGCGAATTTCAAAAGTCCTAAAAGTAATACTTGGGGAGGATGTTTATGCAACGAAGCCCAAACTCTAAAGGTGATATTTACACTAATGTTAGCAACAGCAAAAATTTCACTATTTTAAGAATGCTTCGGGTACTGTGAATAACATAGATCATTTCTTATTTAATTTGCACAATATCACAGTGAAGTATATATTATTAGTTTTTTCTTTCATTGTATAGGTGATACATTAGTGAGTTAAATAATCTGCTTCAAGACATACCATTTGTAAGTGTGATGCCATAAATTGAACAGAGATGAGATACCCCTGTCTATGTGCTATTTGGTCTCCCACTAAATAGGCAGAAAATCTCCCCCCCTCCTAAAAAAATGAAAAACTTCTTTAAAGCTACTAAATTGTGTTCAGCTGTGTAATGGCCAGGAATCTTTAGGATCTCCTGAAATGATGACACAAAATCAAAAAGAGGGTTGAAATACCAAATCCTATAAGCTTAAGGAGAAATCTCAAGGTAACTATAGATATCTCAGGCTTCATACCACCCTCTTCAATCCACCAAACCATTTCAAGAGAATTAGCTGTGTTTTATGGAGCCCTTTTTATAGAAAATTTCCTTAGATTATGGAGTCTCACAGAAGTTTTTTCAAAGAAGGCTGTCACACCTTTGTAAGCAACTAAACACACTCTGAGGGAGTATAGTAACATCACTGTTAATCAATTTAGTAATTATTTAACGATATATATGTATTTTCCCTTAATCAATTATATCTTATGCCGGTACAGTGAAAAATATATATAAATAGTATTTTGAGCAAAATAGGCAGAGGTATTACCCTGATGGAAGTTAAATCTAGTTAAAGTAATAAACACAATTGAATAAATAAATAAAATAAAGAAAAACTCTTGAAAAAACCAACTAGATGTTTTAATAAAGTCATATGGCCAAGGGAAACCTGTCTAGGAGCTAAATTTATCATGATTAATATGTTAAAAGACTTACTAGAAAAGGTAGATAACATAGGGGAAGAGATGAGTCTTTAAGCAAAGAGGGGAATTTATAAGGAAGGATCAAATTGAAATTGTAGAATCAAAAGCATGATATCAGCAGTAAAGAACTTCTCCAACCATCTCAAAAGTAGGTTTGAAAATATGTCAATGGAAATTATCCAAAAACAATGAGAAAAATACTGGAAAAAATATTTTTCAAATCTGTAGGACAATATCAAACACTCTAACATAATGTAATTAGAATCCACAAAGAAGAAAGTTTTTGATAGGAAAATTAGACATAAAATTAATAAAGACACAGAAATTCTGACCGCACCACCAAAAAGAAGAGAAAGGGAACAAAGAAAGTAATACTACTAGTAAACAGAGGCAATAGAGTTGTAGATTTAAATGCTACAATATTAACAATCCCTTTATATGTAAACAATATAACATCCCATTTAAAGAAGCAATACTAGCCTCATTGGAACAAAAAAGCATACCCAGAATATATGCCATATACAAGAAATTCACATTTGGAATTTCAACCCTCTCTGATATTTTGTCATAATTCCAGGAAGATTCTAAAGATTGCTGGCCATTATGTAACTGAACACAATTTAGAAGTTTTAAAGGAGTGCTGGAGGAAACATACCCAAAAATAGAAAACTAAGAAACTCAAAACTCCACCCTTCTAAAAAAGAAATGAAAAAACTGGAAAAAAAGGGTCAGAATGAATTCTTTGATTATTCTATATTTATAGATATTAGCTAAAGACTAGCAGAGAGTGCTTGGTCAAGAAAAGCAGCTGGACTGTCAGTAAGTACAGTGAGCTGTGTAATATTTTAACTTATGCCATTTTGATCCTCCTTCTGTCGTTCAGCCATAGCCATGAAAATAGCAGCCAGCTTTCCCAGTACTGTAGTGAACACTACAGACCTCATTTTCAAATTACTGTAATACTTACGGTTCTTTAAACCTTGGAACACCAGCTCAAAAGTCTTTCCTTGGGAGTTCCTGTTGTGGCTCAGCGAAAATGAACCTGACTAGTATCCATGAGGATGCAAGTTCCATCCCTGGCCTTGCTCAGTGGGTTAAGAATCCAGCATTGCTGTGAGCTGTGGTGTAGGTCACAGATGAGGCTCGGATCCTACATCGCTGTGGCTGTGGTGTAGGCCAGCAGCTACAGCTCAGATTCAACCCCCTAGCCTGGGAACCTCCATATGCTGCAAGTGCAGCCCTAAAAAGACAAAAACAAACAAATAACAAGCCAAAAAAACTTGCCTTTATTTCACTTGATTCCAAATTGACCCAAAGCTAAAGTTGCTTCCATGGGTCATTTGTCAAAAGCATTTATAAGACAATGTTTTAGTTACAGTTGCTAGTGGTAATAGATTACAATTGGGGAAAACAGGGACTAACTTAAAAGTTTGGGAGAACTGGGTGGTCAAAGAGATATTCATAAAGACTTTGAAAAGCTCTAATATATTCCTGAGAAATATGAAGTCCATGCATAGGCCAGAGCTGTGCACATGCTCAGGAAGGACCTGAGCTAGGTTCTCAGTGCTAGACTGACTAACCCTTAATCCATGTGAAAGCAGGAAGTTAAGGCCAAGGCCAAGTTGTAACCTGCCTGACTAGGTGCCAGAGATACACCCAAGCCTGCACAGAACCAGTCAGCAAATGCTAGAAGATTATTTTATGTTCAAGGAGTTTAAGGAAATTCTGTCCAACCATTAGCTGACTACCAAGCTAATGGAATAGAGACATCAGTAGCCATATACGACAGAAAATACAGACCTTACAGTATTAGTTTAGAAAAATCATTAAACAATAAATCAAAATGTTTTCTCCAGGTGAGGTAGTTTTTCTGAGCCTCTCACCCATGTATCCAATTGCATAATTTTTATTTTCAATGATATGTCCCACAGGTAATTCAGATTCATCCTATTCAAAATAGAGATGATAATCTCTGTCACTTCAGATTCAAACTTGCTTTAGATTTTTTTCTCATCTCAGATAATAGGGTCATTTGTTCATGCCAGAATTCCTGATTCTGTGCTTGTTTCCTTTTTCTCTCTTCCTCTAGTTTTGGTCAGGGGCAATCTGTATCCAGCAGATAGCAGAGATGCAAAATATATTTTTGAATGAATGAATAAATTAAATAATTCTGCTCCTGGAAATAGAATCAATGTTTGAATTATACTAAAGCATCCTGTGCCTCCAGATAAGCATCATGAAACATTAGCTCTGATTTTAGAAACAAAATGATGCAATTAAGAGCAGAATATGGGAGGAAGGGTCAAAATTAATCTTCTGCTGAGATGCACAAGTTAAATATCTTTAGAGAGATGAAAATAGATTGATTGAAGCAAAATTGTCATAAACTCTTCCATGTTTATCCCCTTAAGTTTTATATTCTACATCCTTGATCTTATTTATAATTCTTATAACTGTCTCTACTTATGAATTCATAACTGCCTTGTTCTCTCATAGGCACTCCATTTCTCTATATTTTATGCCTGGCTTTGCTAAATCAATTAAGTTCAAGTGAATTTAGCTAAATAAGTCACAAAACTAAACCCAGAAGACCACATTAACAAAGACATACTGCCACATTCACTCCCAATGAATATTTAGTAGTATCCATATTTCCTCAGTCTGAAAACTTACTTGATGTATTATGTAAGCCTGTAAATAAAATAAAATTGATTGATCTTAAAATAATAGGTACTCTTATCTAAAGGGAAGAAAAATGTAGTACACTGAAAAATAGTGGTGTCTGTAAGAGATGTCTTGGTCATTCAAAAATAAAATTTAAATAAGAGTCCTAGAGGGATGTGACAAGACTTCCATGCCTTTCCTTCCTCATGCCAGTTCTACAGAGATCAGTCTGCACTTGGAGGCTGAACTCGAGCTGCATGTGACTTGTTTTAACAAATCCTTGATGACTACCGTCTACTGGGTAGTACTGTAGCAACAAAGCACTGTCTTTGAACAAAATAGTTGTGGGACTTGAGAATGTCTCTTTTGCTTCACAAATACACCAAGTTTCCCAGAAGAACTGGCCAATAAAACTGCCAGATCAGGGAAGGTCAAGCACAAAAGAACTAATAGGATCTCAGGGGAAGAGCATTGCAGCTGGTGGTTATTATCACTCATGGCTACACCAGGAGGTATGTTTAACAAACAAACAAACAAACAAACAAAACACCAGAACTCTTTCGGGAGATAGAATAAACTTACTCTGCTCCATGTTGATTTTTCTTTTCCTTCATAATCAAGACTGCCTCATTTTCTATCTTTATACTGGCTTAAAAGTCATAGCTTTAATTTTTTCAAATGCTCCTGGGAGTAGAGGACTTGTAATTTGGGTCAATAACAACTTATTTTTGTTGTTGTTGTTTTTAATGCTAAAGCAATAAGCATTGGATAAAGCAATGAAAACTTTAAAATAATTTATATCATAAGATTATTACTTATGGTCTCTGTCCAAAGTTTTCTATTGACACTAAGTAATAACACATTTTAGGAAACTTTCTATTCTTTAGGCCATTTTTCATGGATTTATTAATTTAATTTTCTTTCTTGGGCATTTATTGTCACTATTTTACATAAAAAAATAAGATGCTAAGAAAGATTATTGAGAAAAAAAGAGAAAAATGCTGATTAATTTTACATAATATCCAGAGTTCCTACTGTGGCACAGGTGGTTAAGGATCTGCTGTAGCAACTCGGGTTGCTGCAGAGGTGCAGTTCGATCCCTGGTCCTGCACAGCTAGTTAAAGGATCCAGTGTTACCACAGCTATGACCTCTGTTAAAAGATCCAGAGGCTCAGAATAGATCCCTGGCCAAGGAACTTCTAGATGCCATGGGTGTGGACATATAAATAAATTAAATTAAATTAAATTAAATTAAATTAAATTAAATTAAATTTTGACAATTTCTTAGTATAACTTTCAGCTTTTTAGAAAAATTAGATACAGATTTTATTAATCTGCCATTATAACTGTACATATATAA
The DNA here is from genome assembly GCF_016906955.1 of Phacochoerus africanus. Classification (NCBI taxonomy): domain Eukaryota; kingdom Metazoa; phylum Chordata; class Mammalia; order Artiodactyla; family Suidae; genus Phacochoerus; species Phacochoerus africanus. Next base: position 265,012,453 of record NC_062544.1, read on the forward strand.
GTATAAACATGTTAAATTAATTAGATCAGATACTCCTAAAATGTATTAACATTGAGAATCCAACAATTAATCATTTTTCATCCAGATTTCTCATTGACAATATTGATAATATTGTCCTTTGAGTCATTAAAAGTTTGTGACATTTCTTTAAAAAATTTATGAACTATCCAAAATCTACTGATGGTGTGCTCTTAAACTAACTTTGTCAAAACACCAGTCTGAGATTATTGCTCTACATATTTGATTCACAAACTGCCTGAAACATGCTGCAAACTAAGTCAATCCTGAGGATAAAAAGGACATTCTAGGGGTATCATTCAGGTTATCTTTCATGTTTCTGGATCCATTCTACAACTTTTCAAGATGGTTATATACTGTTCCAAAATGTACAGGCAGTGATAATTATACCATGAATGTTCTCAATCATGACATCAATTTTAAGACAATATAAATTATAAAATGCATAGTGATGGCAGAGACGTTAAACTCAGTGTAAACATATATCATGCCCAAAGATACACAGCTAGTTAATGGTCAAGCTAGGATTCAAATGAAGACCATTACATACAAGAACCCACACTCTTAATGACTTTTAATTAGACCTATTTTATATATGCATTTGTATATTAGATGTTATGGGGGGAAGATGAAAATTTCAAATAAAATTGCCATAATCTATCTTCCCAGATTAAGCTCTGATATACTTCTCTATCCTACTACCATTAGTTATAAAGCACCACAATATTCTAGCCATGTCAAATTACTCATCTATTCTTCAATCCACAAATTGTTTCTTTCTTTGTGCACAAATTGGATATTGATTGCTACTGTAACAAGTAAGTCCCCCCTAATAAAATCTTGTCAAAAAGAGGTGTATGTAGCAATCTTAGTTGAGAATTTAGGTAAGTCTTCAGGGGTCACAAACTGATGGAAAAAATCTTCAAGCAATGGTTTCCAAGATTATTTCATCCTATAAGCCAGAACAAAGAAGAGAAGGTGCATCATATTTATGGAATTTAGTAATAAGTGCATGAATTTTATGTTCACTTATACTGAATAAAATGTGAAATTTTTTATTCTTGATGGAACAACGCCTCCTGAGAAGTCCTATTGAAAGCATAATGAAAGCATCTACCTTTCAATATAATTCCTGCTGATCCAGTTAAAAAGGGTAAAATTGGAAATAAATTGTCATTTTCACTAAAGAATATTTGATTTTAGGACAGAAAGTGCTGTATAATTTTTAATTGATTAGTGAGGATGAAAATGATAGTGAAGCATCTACCCAGTAGAAATGAGAAAAACAGCAACAACAAAAAGCTTTCTAAAGACCTAAAAGTGTATGTCATTCAAGGATATCATAGATCATATGAGATTATGCAGAGATCATTTGGGAAAAATGCTGATTTCCAATGCATTGGTCTCATCCAAATCAATTAACATTTCTAAAATTTTACCACAAAGACCCAGGTATTATAAACTGTGTATACTTATTTTCATCAAGTTCTGACAACTGATAAAATTTCTACCTAATAATTAAAACAGGAGAAGTGAAAGCTTTTCAGTATACATTCACATGTGTTATGTATCCCACACTAGATTTTTGGTTAGGACAAAAGTTATAATGGCTTTACAAATAAAGAAACCAGAATTGAAGTTAAATCATAACTAAGTTTGATAATTCAACTCCATGATCATCCCTTACAGCATTTCAATCATTATTTTTAAGAAGGAGAAATCAGGAGTTGCCACTGTGGCTTGGTGGGTTAAGAATCTATAATAGTGTCATTGAGGATGTGAGTTTGATCCTTGAACTTGCTCAGAGGGTTAAGGATCTGGTGTTGCTGCAAGCTGTGATATAGGTCACAGATGTGGCTCAGATCATGCATTGCTGTGGCTGTGGTATAGGTCGTCAGCTGAAGCTCTGATTTGACTCCTAGTCTGGGAACTTTCATATGCTGCAGGTGCAGTTGTAAAATTAAAAAAAAAAAAAAAAAGAGGAGAATCAGGGGTGAAGTTTACTTCTGGTAGCCAGCTGTAAGAGAATCAGATTAAGAGGATTAAGATCCCTCTTAATCTGATTCCACAAATCAATGATGGCCAAAGCTGTTTCACGTATTTGCATCACCCCCATGTAAACTGCGTTATATGTACTCTCTCTCATTGTGGTCTATTTGAAGTAATCTGCAGTATGCAGCCATGGCTCTCCAAACCTGGCCAGAATTAAGCCCTTGCTTTTTCATCTAGTTTTAGCAGACTTCTGAGTATCTCTGACATTGTTTCAGATTTGCTTCAAGTCTGCTCTGTACCTAGAACAAAATATTTGCCCTAACTCTTTTTTTTAACTGATTATTTATTGCCTCTGTGTTTTCAAAACATAGAAGCAACATTAAAGCTTAAAATTTCATCTTCATTCATAACTTCCCAAGGACAGCCATCTCTTTAAAGGACTGCTTGCTCTAATTATTCTGAATAAACTTCAAAGGAAAGAGGATACCCTACTGTGAATTTTCCCAATGAAAACCTTGGCTTGGTCTAAATGCCTCCTTTGTGGTTTAAATGCCATGTCATTTTATAGTGACATGAATAGAATTGTTCAAAAATGTCCATGGAAATTCATTCTGAGTTTCCTGGTTAAGGAGCTGGTTAAGATAGTTGGGAGTTTGCCATCTCAGCCCCATCTTCTCTCATCAGATGGGGCTACACTGAGTCCCAGTTTCCCATGGGACAAATTTTAGCTGTTCCTTGACAAGAGAGGATGTGACATCCCATGGGCATCAAGCTCTCCAGGTGCTATGCCACTGATATTGATTCTGTCAATAGCTGGCATCAGAATTCCAGACTGCCTGGGACCAAACGCTCTTTGTTTTCCCAGTTCTCAGGATGACTTTCTCACACTTGCTCCACATAATGAAGAATAAGAGAAGCCAGTGTTCCTCTACTAGAACATAAGTCACCCTTTATGCCCAAGCACCCAGTCTCTGATAATTCTTTCTGTGGGGGGAGCAAGAAAACTTCAGCTTTCTCTTCTTTTTGCTGACCTGGCCTTGCAAATAGAACTTTGTTGAATTCAGCCAGAATCTCCACAGAGGAAAGATTAGTGACCCAGAAGAAGCCGTCTTTGCACAGCACCGGTCTTTGCAAACTCTTACTTCTGAGCCTTAACTAAATAATCAGATAAGCATCCAGGCACAGAGTGAGACACTCAGAAGCAGTTTGCAATAAACGGTATGGCTCTTACCTTCTAACCCGTAGACTGTTACTAGCATAAGTATAAAGCCAGCATAACTCCTTAATCTCGTTAAGTTACCAATTCCTTTTGTTTCCCCAGCTCCTCTAGAACACAGGCTTAATTAACCTGAAATAATTACTTTAACTTAAGCAGAACTTCCAGCTGTTTTGGAAAAAGTTCTTCCCAAATCTTACAGCATTCTGTTATTTTTCATTGGGCTAATAACTAAGCACTCTTTGATAAATACGTTATATTAATTCTGTTTATGAAAATTGATGCCACCATTTCCACTCAAAGAGGTGCTTCTTTTATTTCACATATATATTTCAAAATTGCGTCATTATTGTTATTATTATAATAGTAATTTTATTATGTAAATTTATACATTTTACTCATTCGGTGTTTTTCTGTTGTAGTCATTATATTTTCCATTATATCCTATTTTTTTTGTTTGTTTGTTTTATGGCTGCACCTGTGCATATGGAAATTCCAGGGCTAGGGGTTGAATTAGAGCTGCAGATGCAGCCTATGCCGCAGCCATGGCAATGCCAGATACTTAACCCACTGAGTGAGGCCAGGGATTGAACCTGCATCTTCACAGAGACAATGTCAGGCCCTTAACACACTGAGCCACAATGGGAACTCCATAATTTCTGAAACAAAGAATATTATTCAAAATGGCAAGAACAGAGACCCAGAACTGAATTTAAAATTTTATAATATATTAATGATATTGTATTTTTTTTCTTCAGTTCACCATAAAATTTTCATTGCTATTTTATTTTTTAATATGTAATGATTTTTACATGAATTTTATATTTTCTAATTGCAAAAAAAGGAAAATATAATCATTATCTCTGAGTAGAGTGATTACAGGTGGCTTTTCATATTATTTATTATCTATAGTTGCTAATTCTTTTAAATAACCATTTATTATTTAAGAACATTAAAAATGCCTTAGAAATTCAAAGGTGGCATCTGGACAGTTTTGAAAAGGCTTTTTTCACTAGGTACTATTAACAATTTATAGGAAAAATCTTGTCCAACTCAGAGTCTCTGGGAGAAGTATATAGAATATTTAAGAAGTGAAACGTACCAAATTACTTATACTTTAAAAAAAAATCTTATGGAGAGGAATCAATCATCTTCCAGAGTCTCAGTTTTCTCATTTAGGTACTTGCCAAGTACATTCACTACTTTATCATTTTTTAACAACAATTCTGTTATTACACTGACCTTTTTACTTGTGGTCAAATGACTCTTTTGATACCCATCATGATGACTGGGTCTTCGTAAACCAGCATATATATCCCATGTCTTTCCACGTGCCAGAAACAGTATTTTTGTCACAAGTACCACAAAATTTAAGTTTAATTAGCCCAGTTTTAAGATAAATCAAATTGATAAAAGTGTCACTTCAAGAATTTGCCCAAGGTCACCTACAATAAGCAACAGCATCACAGTTTAGATCCCATTTTTCTCCAATTCACCACGTTGCCTAGGCCCATGGGAAAGCATCTATTCCATCCCACATCACAGACATCTGGTCTAGCTGTGGAGTTGCTGTCAATTTCTTCTGTATAGACCAGGCTACCTCCCAGTCCACAACAGCCAAATGTGGTGAATGGTTGGGTCTTAAAGTGTATGGCTAAGTATATACTGAGTATACTTATGTACCCTCTCTGTGAATTTATAAATGAACAGACAGCTGCTTCATCATTAGTATGAGAGAGAAATTCACTGACAGAGTACTGTCATAACTCTTTCTAAGTCAAAAAGATAACAGAAAAATGAGAACGTTGACCTATTTGTGGATACATTTTTATACAGTTTTATTTGAGAAGAGCCACAATCAGTGAAAATCCTAGCATTCATATTTTGCTAGCTGCTGGTGGATATTAAGGTTGTTTCACCTTTGCTGACTGTGTTATGTGAGAGGCTAAATTCCTGCCTTGAAACCACCACTGGTAATTTATCATGATGGTGGGGTTATACAACCTGACCCAAGGGAAATTTGCTTTTCCTTTGATAAAGTGAGATTTTGCAACACTCCTGTAACAGCTGAGTGACCTCCCTTGTTCTGGAGAGAAACTGCCCTCGTTCAGTCTTCTTAGGTGATTCTCCTATTGGCCTCAGTGAGAATCTAGTTGCTCCTTTAGACCACACCAAGTGAGATGGTGGTGGTGGAAGCGAGGGCGGAGAAGAAAAGTAAGTGGCATCATTTGTTTTCAAGTAAAGCCTCAGGTAAGAGCACCAACTGCCTTCTCCTTAAGTATTTACAGAAAAAGAAATTGTTTTGGGAAATTACATGAGATGAAAACGGGGTGGAAAAAAAGCATATATAGCAGCTTAATACTATACTTACTCTTTCCTGAACTAATGTGCTTCAGCCCAAGAATTTTACCTCTAAAGAAGATGTTTTCAATATTGGTATATTTTTCCCCTGATGTGCTACACAAAATGAAATACCTTTGGACTAAGAGTTAATAACTAATTAATTCTAAGGGATTGTAATAGTTTTTATGGATTCTTTTCTTTATATTCAAAATAATTTTTTAATTTAGGGTGTTGTAGAAATGATACAACCATATTAGTAAGAGGAGATTTAAATATTATTTGAAACAATAATATTTCCTCAAACCTAATTATTTTCATAGAAGAAAATTTATTCACATTTACTGTGGCAGTGGGCTTGCCTAGAATTAGGACAGAAAACTTCTTTAGAGTCCTAGTACCCAGGATTTTAATTGGGAGCTGATCATGTAGGCACCCTCTGCTTAGAAGGTCCCCAAATCCTAGACTCACAGAAGTAAAGCAGGTGTTTAGCAGAAACCATGAAGTTTACATATTAGTTTGGGGAATGATGGGAACCCTCTGTAAATCTCAGATACCAGCCAAAGGCCAATCTTGCAAACAGACATCTTGAAGAATAGCAATCTCAGGTTGCTATGTTAGCTTTTGCTACATCTAGTCCAATCAAGATTGTACCAAGTAGAGAAAACTAAGCCATTCTATAGGGGAAGAAAAGTAAGTGCTGAAAGATGAAGTGTTTGAATGGTGCACTGAATGTAAGAAAGAAACATTACAGCATAACATTTCTGAGAGCTTGAGAAACACTGACGGTTAATGTAGGCTTTGGGAGCCTACTCTTGAGGTGGTGCCTGGAGTGAAAGCCAAGACTGCAACATTACTGGAACTTGACTGGTTACTGGCATTCGATAAAGAGTTTGACAGCAGAGAAATTGCCAATGAGACATATGTGGAGTGTAAGACCATCTGGCATAAGAAGTTGAAAAGAATTTTAGCTTTGTAATAATATGAAAATACTATTTGCCAGAGTCAGTGCAGAGGAAGGCCAAGGAATGATACTCAGCAAGCCAGACAATGGCCAAGAACACGTAGCTGGCACTCATCTTACCAGGTGAATAAATTGGGTTTATTTTAGCCTCAACACAGGACTTTCAAGGATCCTGAGAGATTCCCTCCAATCAAGATTTTCCTTTATTTTTATAATTAATTCAAGTGGAAAAAGAGAAAGTCATAACACACAAATATCCATCCATCCTACCAACCCCCACACACCCCTATTTATAGCATTAAGATGGTGTGTTGACTCCAGTTCACACTAAACTGGGCAAAGCAAATTGTTATGTTAGTAGCAAATTGTTATGTTAGTAGCAGGACATTGCTAACTTCACCTTCTACCACCATCACAGATGCATGTAGGAAGTTGGCCCAGAACTCAATGAGGAGGTTGAAAGTTGCAACATAGAAAAGAGAGGATGGGAAAATGCTATTGTGATAACAGTTTATAAACTTTTACACCCTGGTCTTGGAATGGAATACTTTTCTCTAATTAATAGATACCATAAGATGGTACAATGCCCTATACTTGTGGCAGGGAATGATAGCCTCAGAGATCTTTCATGATTAAGGCTGTGAATGAAGATCATGGACAGTGGAGAAAAAAATATGTTCTCTACTATTGGATTCTCTATTCTGAGTTCCAAACAGAAAAAACAATGTTGAGATTGTTATTTTGGGAAGTATTCAAATTGATGAAATAAAAAATCCAAGGATGATCTTCAGTCATTATCAAAGATATTCCTAAATAAGGCATTTAATAGAAATTTATTCAATAGGACATTTTCAGTCCAGAACAGAGCAGTCAGCAAAGCTGCCACGAATATTTTCTTCACCAATCACTCAGAATCATAACAATTGGAAACACTAACTTATTTAGTTATTTCTTCATATTCAAGAGGGAGAATGCTGTAATGACCACATAGGGATAAATGACACATACAGGAACTTTTTCCAAGTGGCATGCCAGTTTAACAGCCTTGGCAGCATAAAAATGAATTATATCTATGCATACACTCACATAAATATGAAAATGTGCATACACACATTTATTCATAAACACACACACATTCTCTGCCAAGGAATTAAAACTGGATGTCAAGTATTAGTATGAAATCTGAGAGTCACAGGTAGATATAAACCACCAGTTCCTGCCAGAAAGTCAATTTTCATATAATTATGGACCTCCATAAAAGTATGAGTAGAAATCATAGTTGGAGCTTTCAAGTGATTACTCAACTACATAAAGTCAGTCAACTATAGGACTGCCTAGGAGGAAATTTACTGGGACTTCTGATGACAACTATGCACAGTTTAGCACTTGTCCGGTCCTGCCAAGATTGCATTTGAGAGTTAAACTTTGAGGAAATGGAGGTGGAAGAACCAGCAATGGGGATCATATAGCTGCTACTTCAGGCATAGCAAATCCCTTCTCCACACCTGTGATAAGGGCACTGTGATGAGGACCATGAGAACTGCCATTGTGTCTAAGTTAAATAGAAGAAAGAGTATTTATTATTTGAATGGAAGAGGCAGAATCTCAGAGACGCAAAGGAACAACTACCCTAACACGTTAATATAGATGTAACTATATCCCCAAACATGAACAACAGATAAAAATACATAAATATTCACACTGCTAGTGAAATTTGAATTAGGAATGAGCTCATAAAACATAAATTCAGATAGACAAATACATTATAGACTCAGAGAAAACTTGAGGTACTTCGGATTTAGGTTTGCTTTATCTATGGATTTTACATAAAATGCTTGAATGGAAATTTTACTGTTTATTTTTTCTGGGAAAACACTTTCCTAGCATTATGTAGAAAAGATATTAAAAAATGAAAATGACAGTTTTCCGAAACTATCTTCCTTGAAACTGTAGTTTCCCTGGGTTATTTAAAAGGCACTTCACAAGCACACAAAAAGATTTTATGTTTAAATAGGTGTAAAATACCAGGTCAAACAAAATTACACAGGTTTCCTAAGGGCAGATATGGAAAAGCCTAAAATATATTTTTGTGCATACCATCACAAGGAGTGGATAGTGTTTTATTTTCCAAAATGATTTAATAGTAAAATCTGATTTAGGGTACATACACTAAATGTCTCCAAAGACATTTAGAAAAATAAAAATCTCAGGAGAGTCTTGCAGCCTTTTCATATCTAGAGAATCTTCTTTCTAGGGCACGACAGTATTAAAAAAATATGTGTTTTGTCTTTCTTCTTGGTTCCTGACCCAGAGCTCCTAAAACCCTTGGAATTCCCTGAATGATAGAAACATCTTGCATTATTGATAAAGAGCACTTTACAAATCTGAGTTCATGCTACAGAGATTAATTCATGGTGGGACCCCAAGTAGCTTCTGGGTTTGGGCTGGTCACCTTGAAGACCATCACATAATTAGAGGGCTGGAACTTTCAACCCCACCCTCTGACCTCTGGAGAGGACAGCGGGACTAGGTATGGAGTATAAAAATTCTTCAGAGTTCCAGTTGTGGCTCAGTGGATTAAGAACCTGACATAGTGTCTGTGAGGATGTAGGTTTGATCCCTGGCCTCACTTAGTGAGTTGAGGATCCTGTGTTGCTACAAGCTGCAACATAGGTTGTAGATGCGGCTCTGCCAGAGTCACTGTGGCTGTGGTATAGGCCTGCATTTGCAGCTCCAATTCCACCCCTAGCCAGGAACTTCCATATGCTGCAGGTACAGCACTTTAAAAAAAAAAAAAAGAAAAGAAAAGAAAACAAACACATGAATAAACAACTCCTGACCAATGAGATATGAAGAGTTTCTGGGTTGGTGAATACATCAATGTGCTGGGAAGGTGTAGTGCTGGCTGGAAGCTTTGCACAGGAATCCTGTGCACAGGAAGTTTGCCTTCTTCCTGAGTTGTATCCTTTATGATAAACCAATGACTGAAAGTAGAGCACTTTCCTGAGTTCTGTAAATTGTTCTAGAGAATTGTCAATCCTAAGGAATAGGTCCTGGAAATCCTCAAGTGTGTAGTTGGCCAGATAGCAGTGTGAATAGCCTGGGGAACCTATTTACACCTGGGTAAAGTAAGAGTGGTCTTGCAGGACTGAGCCCTGAATCTGTGAGATCTGGGCTCTACACATACATAGTAACCATGTGGAACAAGTTGAACATATATAAGAGAGATAGACGGATGGATGGATGGACAGTTAGACTGATGATAGATAGAATGATCATACCACCATAAATTTATCTAAAATGATTTTTAAGTATATCCCCACTTTATGTTGTATTTGAGTTCTTGGTACTCTACATCTTCACTGATAATTGACACTGTCTATATTTTTCAGTTTAATCATTTAGTTGAATAGTAGTTTCAACCTGTGGCTTTAATGTGTATTTCCCTGATGACTCATAAGTTTGAACCATATTTCTAATGTTCATTGGTCTCTTTTGCAAAGTGATTATTAAGTATTTTGCCCATTAAAATTAATCTGGTTATCTGGTTTTCTTTGATTTGTATAAATTATTTATTATTTGGCTAGGATATCTTTATTAGATATATGAATCATGAGTACAATTTTCCACCTTGTACTTTGTCATTTAAGTTTTCACTCTCTTATTGGTGCCTTTTTAGGAACCAAAGTTCTTAATTTTAACATGGCTTATCTTGCATTTTTTGAAAATTTTATGTTCTGTTTAAAAAAAAAATTGTCTGCTCCATGATCAAAAATTATTCTTTGTTATCTCCTTCTCAAAACTTTACAATTTTTTTCTTTTAAATTAGGTCTGAAATCCATCTGGATTTTTGTGTATAGTGTGAGGTAGCAATAAAGATACTTCTTTTTCATACATAGATCCTCAGTTGACATGTATTGACAATCATTTCACACTTCACTGAAGTATCGCCACTGTTATAAATTAGGTGACATTATATATTTTGATATACTCCCAGAAACTATGTCCTGTCCATACTGGTTTTTCTTTTATCCTTTTGTCTGAACACAATATATAAACATAGCTTTATAGCTTAGCATAGAATTATATTTGGTATTATAATATCCCTAGTTTTGTTATTCTACTAGATTACTTGCCTTTTTTGGCACTTTGCATATCCATATGAATTTATAATTTGTTTATTAACTTCTGAGAAAAAAGCCTATGTATATTTTTATTGGTATTGCCAATATATGAACAGATTTGAGGAAAAATTACTATCTATAATACTGAGTCTTCTTAAGTAAGCATGTTATTTATTTTGGTCATTAGTAATTTCTTTTAATAATATTTTTATATATTTTAACATGAAGTCAAACTTTTGTTGGATTTATTCTTGGATATGTTATTATTTTTGTGGCCTTATAAATGCTATCACCTCTTAAATTTCCAGCTGTGCTGTTCTTTTCCTGAAGAAAAACAATTTTTTTCATATTGACCTTGAATCCAGTGATGATAGCACATTTATTAATTTAATAAAATAATTCATAGAATACTTTAGAGTTTTTAGCTCTTATTTTATCATCAAGAAAATAACAGTTTTGTTTATTTTCAATGTGCATCTTCTTAGGTCTCTTTTTTTTTCTTGACTTGCTGAAATGTTCACTCTCTATTAAAATACAAAATAGGAATAGTGGGTTTCCTCTTCCTTTTTCCCCTCTATGAAATAAATTTACCACCAACTTTTTTTTTAAATTACTGAATGTATACCCTCTGTGCTTTCTGTAGATATTTCTGTCATTTAAAAATTTTCATTTTTTGTCCTAGTTTACCAAAAGACTTTTCATAAATGGGTGTCAAATTTTAGTCAAATGCTTTTTTGGCCTTTGTTGATATGATTTTGTTTTTTCTTCTTGACTGTTCTTGACAGAATTTAGAATTCATGGTCTTGTTAGCCTCATAAAAGTAGATAAGAAAGGTCATTTTCAGTTTTTTTCTGTTTTTCAGAAGATTTTGTGCAAGATTAGTGTTATTTCTTTTTTAAATAGTTGGAAAATTTTACTATTAAAGCCATCTGGTTCCAGAGTTTCCTGTGGGAACTTTTTTAAAATAACAAATTTAATTTCTTTGACAGATGCTTCACTACCAAGATTTTATATGTCACCTTTTAAATTCAGTAAATTGTATTTGCGGAGGCATTTGTTCATTTTAACTAAATTATCAAATTCTTTTGCTCAGAGTTGTTCATGATGTTCTTTCGTTATGTATATTATAGATCTATAGTTATGCCAGCTTTTTCATTTTTTTATTTTCGTTATTGTTTTCCCTCTCTTTTGCCTTTGTCAGTCTTGTTAAAGAATATCAAATTGATTAATATTTTCAATCATTTCAAAGTTCTAACTTTTGACTTTGTTATTTATCCTATTCTATGGTATTTTAAAAATTTCTTTCATTTTTGTTTTTTTTAATTGCTTTCTTTTTTCCATAATCTTTTTTCTTAAGATACAAATTCAGCTTGTTGATTTACTCATTTTTCTTTCTCATATATGCATGTGTGATGATAAGTTTTTCTTTAAACATTATTATATTCCACATGTTTTTATCTGTTATATTTTATTAGAATACAACTAAATAATTTTCTGATTTCCATGCTGATTTATTCCATGATCCATGAGTTGTTTAGGAATATATTATTTACTTTTCAGGCAATACCCTTTCTTCTAGTATAGCTTGATTACTGATTTCCATCATTAGAAAACATACTTTGAATTATTTCACACATTTTAAAATTTCAAATGGTTTAAATATTTTAATTTTTTGAATCGTTCTTATAGTTCACCACATGGTTGATTTTTATGAACATTACATGTGCATGTGAAAAGAAAATAAATTCTGCTGCTGTTGGATGAATGTTCCACCTATGTTAAGTAGTTCCTGTGTTATTGTGATGTTCAGAATTTTTTTGTCTTTCCTTGAGTGAATTTTCTATTAACTGTGAAGAGATAGTCCAGATAACTGAAATCAAAATAATTCCAGATGGATTTCTTTCAAATGAATTTTTTAAATTGCCTCACATTATTCCAATTTGTACCCATCCTTGAAAAGATGTAGTTGAACGTAGTTGAGAGACCTATGTCTTTTCCATTGAAGTAATCCTTAAACGGATGACAGTAATCTATTTATGGCATGAGTTTATACTAAACACACATCTTGGGAAGCTCTCCAGAATAACCCATTACACTTTTTTAAAAATAATAAAGTGTTTTCAGTAAATGCAGTCAGCCTCATTCATAGATAAATATTACTTTTTAAACATTGTAAATATATATGATTAAGTGGCAAAGGAGTTTGATGTATTGATAAGATCTAGCTTTAGTTTTTCAACATTTTGTGAAAATATACTTCTTATTTATTTATTTATTTATTTTTTGCTTTTTAGGACCGAACCTATTGCATATGGAGATTCCCAGGCTAGCGGTTGAACCCGAGCTGTAGCTGCCAGACTACACCACAGCCACAGCCACACCAGTTCTGAGCTGCATTTGTGACCTACACCACAGCTCATGGAAATGCTGGATCCTTAACTCACTGAGCAAGGCCAAGGATCGTACCTGCGTCCTCATGGGTACTAGTCAGGTTCATTAACCACTGAGCCACAACAGGAACTCACAGGAAAAATATGCTTTTAAATATTCTTCTTTGCTAATATTATATGAATCACAGAATGATTTCCTTATTATTAATTGTTTTCCTTAACAAACATTCTTAGATTATATTTGGGAGTTGTGACTCATCCAAAAAAAAAAGGAAAAGAAAGAGTGAGAGAGAACAAAAATGTAATCCCTAAATCTAAATTAGGGGATTCTGGTAGCTTAAGGACAAAATGTAGCCCTTAGACATTTTTTGTTTTGATGTATGAAATTTTTTTAAAAAGTCAATGTTTTAAAATTGAAAGATGTTATATAAAAAAGGTAATGTTAACTTTTTTGAATTATTAGAAATTTGACAAAACCAATGCCATAATTTTCTGAGAACCCTATGGCCTTCAGTGCTGCATTCTAGTAGCTTCATCCATTTAAGTTTCCCGCCTAGAGAATATAGAGAGATATTTTTTGAGTCCTGTCCTAAATTATGTGATCTTAAGTATCCTGATAATCATCATTCAGTCCACATATCATCAAAAGTAGTGTTTGGAGTGCTAATTGGGTAGAAAATTTGTAGGTCAGTCTATAATCTAGGCTGTGGGGAAAAACTGCCAGATAACATGTGAAAGAATATGTATCAAATTTGTAAAACAATATGCTTATAGGTTATTCTAACAATGTTGTTAGCAAAATTTTATTAGGTTAAAGTTACATCTGAAAGTGTTTTTTAAAATTAAATACAGATGAATAGCACAATCCAATCAGAAATAGTAGTAGCAATGGAAAACAAACCTCAAGAAAAAGACTGGGACCTAATTATTACCTTTTAAAGAATCTTCCTCTCTTCCCCAAGTTCCAGGTCTTTAAAGCAGAGAAACAAGAGAGAATTCCCCATGATGAGGAACATATATATGTATTGTGTAAGATATTTGCTGTGGTCAGGAAGTTCACTGGTCAAAATCCAGGGTCTATGCCACATATCACAATTTAAAGTTAACAGAACTTAATGGCAGTTTCTGGAATGATGATGATCATAAAAAGTTTCCACTTCTGGAATCAGAATATTAGTTTAGTAGTTCCCTAGTAGTCTAGTGATTAAGGATCTGGCATTATCACTGCTATGGTATGGGTTTGATCCCAGATCCAGACACTTCCGCATGCTTCAGGTATGACCAAAAACTAAATTTAAAAATTAAATTATATTTAAAAAAAAGAAAATTAGTATAGAGGGAACCTGAAGGAAAACTGACCAGAAGGAATACTCTAAGCCATATGAAATCGGAGATTATGGCATTTTTTTCTGCCTGACATACTGTTAATGCAACTCTCTAAGAACGGGATATATCTTCAGAGAGGAAGGAGTCAAGCTTCCTAGAAGCTGTGTCAGAGTTAATAGTTATTGACATTAATTTGGGGGTGAGAAATAATTCATTGTGGAAGCTCTTTGCTTCTTTAGGTCCAGAGACACATCCAGGACAACTGAACTTGAATGTACTTTCAAACTAATAGAAAATTAATTGACTTATTTCTCTGAGTCCATGTACACTCTGGGATGGGCTTTGACTGAACAAAACCAAGTAGCAATATTTTAAATACCAGCATCTCTCTCTTCCACTAAGAAAAGTTGAGACCAAGTCATCCTGGAACAACCACAGAGAATAACAATGATGAAACCAACATCATCATCATGTTTAAATATAAGACAGACAATGAAACTTAACTGCAAAAAACATAAAGTCTAGATAACCAGACAGAAAGCTGTAACACGGAAGAGTGTTTCTCTTTTTGAACCTTATGGGTAAATTTCTTTCCTAACCCAACGAGATTAAATTTAGATGCCAGGAAGGAAAAGAATTAAAAAATGCTTAGTACCATGATATTTGAACAACACTATAATAATCTCCGGATAACAGCATTGTGTAGCTTAAAACCTCACTAGAATAGAGTTTCTTTCACCTTAATTTCATATTATTCACCAACACATCTAGACAGGAAAAGTTTTTATAATCTACCAAGACCGTGCTTGCTCACCCAGAGATTCCCTGGATGAACTGTCGAAGGTTTCCACAGATGTCTGCATCATATTCTGCACCTACCATGAACTTTCAAATTATTCCCTGTGAAAAAATATTATGAAAACATATGCAGATGTCCTTGAAACATAAATATATAATTGGAATTGCCCATTCTCTAAGCAGAAAAAGAAACAATTCTTATTAAAGCCTGGGATGGCTAGTTATCCAAGATCCACTCTATAACTACATTTTGAGCTCCATTGAATTTAAATATAAACAAAAGTTTAAAACATACTAGTTAGGGTAAATGACATACTTTTAAGCATTTGAGAGAAATCAGCAACTAGTTTCTACAGGCATAGTCAAACACTCTTTCATTCTAGAACAATTATTCTTTAGGTTTCTCTGTCTTTAAAATTGTTATTGTTAAACTAAAAGAATTTATGGAATGAGTAAGCATTTTTCTAACCTAACTTAAGAAAAATAATTTATTGGGATATAGCCTCATTTTCATATGAAAAGTTTTCATTAATTTTTATAGGCCTTTCACAAATTAACATTTTAGGATGAGGATGTGGAGACTGGGGGAATGTATCTACAATACTGCAAGGGTGCTTTATTATAACATTTTCCTGGAGTTCTCATAGGATCTTCCCTTTCCGGTCTTTAATATTCTATTTGTATCCTATTATATGATTATTCTTTGACATGATGAAAATTTGATAGCTGCTTTCTTTATCAAGATTTCAAGATTTAGGGGTACCTAACACTTTATCACATATAGTTTTAAAAATTGACACATGCCCACAATTGACTTTTAAGACATTTTAGCAGGAATAAATGTGTCCATTCAACCAATATTTACTGAGGTTTTATAATGTGTCATGATCAACAATAAAAAGAACTGGAAGAGCTACAAGGGAAACCAAACAACAAATACAAAATTAAATATGCAATTGGTATGATACAGGTCAGAAGTAATATTTATTCACCTCATCCTTAAAGGTTGAGCAGAAATTACATGGAAAAGAGATGGAGGAATAGCTTCTGTTGATAAAGCTATAGAGGCATTAGGAGACTGGACCAACCATAGACTAATAAATAGTCTGCTATGGCTGGAGCAATGTGAGTACTGGACTGGGAAGAATGGGTTAACTAGCTCATCTGAGACCAGATCTCAAAATGCCAGGTGGAAAGATTCATACAGAAACTATTGAATAAGTTAAATGACAGTAACCACAAAAGATTGTGTTTTGGAAAGATTATCCCAACAGCTGGCTTAAACATGGATGAATCAGAGGAAGGTGAAGCAACAGGCAGAGAGAAATGAGGCAGTGATAGAGGGGATAAAGAGGAAGTAAGAAATATATTACAGGGATAACAAGTCGAATAGAAAGAATTTGGATGTGGAGAAGAATGAGAGAAATAGAAAAGATTTCCAGGGCAACAGGCTCATTGCATTTAAAGATGATTTTCTCTGAGGCAAAATATGAAGGAGGAGGACTATGTTTTGGACGAAAGATAAGGATATTGGTTTTCGATATATTATCTGAAAGTTCAGTATGATCTATAAATGAATAACTGTTAAGTTGTCATATTCAACGTATTTAATAACTGATATAGCCAAGGCTATTGTTATCAAGGTAGATGCTGGCTAATTCCCTGGAGTAGGGTCCTAGAGTCTCCCTTGATGGTGGATACCAGGGAAGGGAAGAAAGGCTTAACTGTGGATGGTTAGAAGTCCATCATACCAAGACAGAAACAAGGGTACCCAGTCCAAACATATGGTACTTAAGGGTTGGGGTAGCAGCTTTATCTAGCTCATATAATGTATTCCCCATGTCTACAGCTATACCCATGCACCAGGATGAATATTAATCCTGGAGATGTGTACTTGAACATGAAGAGAACCATTAATATGAGGTAGAGAGATGTTTGGGAGCTTTTTCCCTTTGCTCTAGTTTCCAGAGTTCTTCAGATGAATTGAATTCCTTCTCTTTCTATTGTATTATTCAATAATGCTTTTACTCAATTTTCTTTTTTTTTTTTGTCTTTTTGTCATTTCTTGGGCCGCTCCCAGGGCATATGGAGGTTCCCAGGCTAGGGGTCTAATTGGAGCTGTAGCTGCCAGCCTATGCCAGAGCCACAGCAATGCGAGATCCGAGCTGCATCTGCGACCTACACCACAGCTCATGGCAACGCTGGATTGTTAACCCACTGAGCAAAAGGCCAGGGATTAAACCCGCAACCTCATGGTTCCTAGTCGGATTCGTTAACCACTGCACCACGATAGGAACTCTGTTTTTATTCAATTTTCTATAGGCTTATTTCCCAAAGAACAAGTGATATTCCTTTCTCCATGCTTTGCACTAAATTAATTAAATGGCCCTTTTATATAAAAGTGTCAAAGAAAGAATAATAATTTTAAAAAACTCCAAAGACAGCCTTATTCATAGGGATTTTTAAGCAAGTTTCTTTTAATTTTCTGCTTGGGTTAATAAGTAATGACTAGGTATCATCTATGTTGGCTTATTAATAATTTCTTTTCTCCTTTTTTTAAAGAATAATAACAGGGGTATCTGGACTCACATGTCTCAGGGGGACAAGTACCTGGAATAGTCTTAGATTTTTATCCTCCTTGCCAGATAACAAGTGAACCTGCCACTGTTTTACAGATGCTAGCTGAAGGTATGACACTTCTGGGTCAAATAACATTATTAATCACAATTCCAGTAGCTAGAATATCAGCATTTTCTCGAGCAGGTTCCAAGCTAAAGTTCCCACAGGCAAAGCAAAGTTGGCCAGATGAAGCCTGCACACAAGCAGATTGTTTAATAGGAGAGAACCTCTGAATTTAGGAACCCTAATCTCAAAAGATAATAAGCATAATTTCCCTTTGTTCCTTCATATACTAAACAGGTTTCCCTTTGTCCCAGATAGCCACTATTTTGTTACACTGGACAGTAAATAAATCTTCCTTTTATGTTGAAGGGAGATAATGTTTCTGTCTTCCAAGTCTCTTTGCTGTGTAAACATCATTGAAATTAATCAACCAAGATGTACAGGAAGATAAGAGATCCATAAAAGATTGTCTCCCAACAATTCCTGGTCCTCATATTTTACAATCTTGACTTCTGAGAAATTTCCTCATTAGAACACCTCTCCATTGACTATTGTGGTTAACATGATAATCAGTGGCTGGGACCAAGTAGTACCATTTATCTCATCTAGCATCTAACTTAGGCTGTTATCAGCATGACTCCAAGCAGCAGAATGAGGCCTGCCTGCAGATTTCAAACATGCCCTGGCATCCTGGTCTCAACTGGCTGATCAAATCCCATAAAACATAGGAAATGCTGTTCTCCTTAGGTGTCTAAATTTGCCATTCCCCTTGGCCTGTGGCATGGATCCAGTACATTACAAATTACACAGACTCCATCTTTGCACAAAAAAAGAATTCTAGGGCATATCTGAATTCAAAACAGGACAGTAAGTTGAGGATGATCTGAAAGTTTTCCAGGGCCAGAGCATTATTTTCTTACACACTCAAGCGTCACTTACAAGCATATTGAATGAGTGAGTCACCATATTTTTGAAAAGGAGGTGGATTAATACCTGGCTTCTACTCAATAATTATAGTCAGAAGTTAGTTTAGTTTGAACAGTTGGGTTAGTCCTTGTATTTAGAGGGTCTGCTATGGGCATTAAATTCAATTTATACTGTCTAAACTGTCAGCCAAGTAGCAGTCCTCTCCATGTGGAATGACAGTGACAGCTGTGGAAACGGGAATGAAGAAGATGGTACAACTGTGTGGATAGGTGTTTTGCTTGGGAAATGCAAGAGCAGGAGCATTTACTCCTCTGTTTTACATAGATTTTATTTATAAGTTTATGAAGAGTAGTGATCAAATTGTGGACAGAAAGGTTTGGTGGGCATAATAAACCCAACATTCAGTTAAATGGAAAAGACTTGCAAGTTTTGGGCAACTTCACCAGGGTGTTCTTTCATGAGAAAGGCTCCAAGAGAAGTGCTGAAATAGGAACATCACCGACGTCTGTCCATCCCTAACCCCTCTCAGGATTTGATATACTTGTTATTTGGTCCATCAGGTTCTTGGAGTGTCACTTTCCCTTTACTGTCACAACATCAGTGTGTCCCATTTCAGTAGATACAGCTTTACCTATTTTCTAATTATCTTGCACCGAGACACTGTGTCAGGTACATGAGAGTTGAGGGCATTTATATTGAACTAAGGAGAATCTATGTGTTCCTCACTGGGGCCTTCATGGCCCATGATAGTATGATCAACCAAGTGGTCATTACTTTTATGATCCAAGACTATGCTGCTTTAACATGAAAATCTATGTTACTTAGTATATACCAATCAGGCAGACCTGGGGTTGCTCTTAGGGAAAAGAATGAAGCATCATATCCAAGAATGGTGAGGACAGGAATTTGAAGTGGGTGTGTATAATTCCTAACTTGTTCTTCCTGATCATTACCTAGGAAGCACTTGCAAGTGAATTATCCCTTTCAACTTCCTATGTGAACAAAAAAGAGGTACACTGGCAGTCAAAACATTTTACATCTTTTTTAGAAGATATTTCTAGTGTGCCAAAATACCAGATATCTATAAATGTTAAAAAGCATGGAAGATCCATCGAATATCTTGAAAATCATTCACTGTTAAGCGGTTTTTGCGACAAAAGCCTACCATTGTCAGATTTCAAATGATCCATAAATTGAAAGTATGACTATTATGTTCAAGGGCTGAGGTTGTGTGGCCAAGAGCCAGCTATTGGACTAAAGCAGCAAGTCTCTAACCTAAAAAAAGTGTCAACAGCTGTTAATTCATCACACTTCTAGCTCCTGGTGTCATCTACACTATGCAAATTAAGTCTTCCAATATGAAGGCAAATGGAAACTGGCATTTACATGAAGAATTCCCATGAACATGACTCCTTTCATTCCAATGCATTTGTAATTTTAGCTACCATCATATTCTTTCCTATTTAGCATGCCTTTTAGTTTTTGCCAAGGCCACCATAACACAATACCATACACTGAGTGGCCTAAACAGAAATTCATTTTCTCACAGTTCTAAAGGCTAGACTTTTGAGATTAAGGTGCCTCCAGTTTTGATTTATT
Organism: Phacochoerus africanus; assembly: GCF_016906955.1. Taxonomy (NCBI): domain Eukaryota; kingdom Metazoa; phylum Chordata; class Mammalia; order Artiodactyla; family Suidae; genus Phacochoerus; species Phacochoerus africanus. The sequence continues at coordinate 265,032,769 of NC_062544.1, forward strand.
CTGAGGTCTCTCTCCTTGGTTTACAGATGGCTTCCCTCTTGCTGCCTCTTCACATGTTGGTCCTCAGTGCACACATTCCTTTGCTGTCTCCTTGTGTGTCTGAAGTTCCTCTTCTTACATGAACACCAATCACATTGGATTAGGGCCCATGCATATCACTTCATTTCCCCTTAATTACCTCTTGAAGCCCTATCTCCAAATAGTCATAATCATATGAGTTACATAAGGTTAGGGTTGCAACATATGAATTTTACAAGGAGGCAGTTTACCCATATCAGCATGTTTTCTTAAATATTAGTGTTCTGAAACATCCAGGTCATCAAGGTCACTAGTTCTCATACATTAGGTGTCAGAAAAATTTCCATAATTTCCATGAAATGGACTTAAAGGAGAATTTTAGAAGCTAAGATTCAGCAAAGGAAGAAAATGAATGTTTTGCTCATCTTGTCATCCCTCAGAGGGACATAAGGGGGACAGGCTTGGGCACACAAGATGGGTTTGCAATCCAAGAAAGGGACTTTCTCACAGTAAGCAATCTGATCCACAGAGAAACACCCACAAGTTACAGATTTGGGTGCCAGGCTGTCTGGATTGGCTACTGGCTGCTCTCAAGAGTTGTCTGAAAATAGGGGCATCTCAGAAATTGAATCTTTCTCAGTTCAATAGGAGATGGCCTTGAGGTTGTTGACTTAAAAAACATGCACAACCTGAAAGTTGAGAGATAAGTTTTATTTAGGTCAAAAGGAAGGCTATAGCCCAGGAGACAACATTTCAGATAGCTCTGAAGAACTACTCCAAAGAGTCAGGTGGGGACATCAGGACATATGTGATTTAAGTGAAGGGGAATGCACATGCAACCAAGAACCATTTTGCAGAAGATTGCTGCTAGTCTCCTGAAGGTTACTGCCCGTCACAAGGAACAGACATCACCATGAAGGATTTTAGTGCTTTTTCTGGATATGAGGATATGCAATAATTGGGCACATAAAATCTTCTCCTGAAAATATCTAACTCTCTGAAGACCTGCTCTGCCAGTTTTCCCAGAACACAGAGTGCCTCACTCCTGATCTCCACCCTGAGCTCCTTTCAGGGGGTGTTGAGGGTCAGCAGTTGCTGTGGCTCATGATTCAAGCCTTGTAGAGGCAGGTGACAAGTACCAATCTCTAGTTCACAAGGTGATGCCTCATAAGCCTTGCATCATCTCTTGATCAGAGGGATTAGTCTTCTAAGCCTCAGGCAACAATGCTTCAAGCCTTTCCCTCAGTCTACATAGATACATATGATTTAGATACATATTTTTTACAAAAGTATTACATACTTTTTTTTTTTTATTTTCCCACTGTACAGCAAGGGGGTCAGGTTATCCTTACATGTATACATTACAATTACATTTTTCCCCCACCCTTTCTTCTGTTGCAACATGAGTATCTAGACAAAGTTCTCAATGCTATTCAGCAGGATCTCCTTGTAAATCCACTTTTATGTAATAAAAAATGTGTGTTAGGGCATTGCTTTGGAAAAAAAGCTTGAGAAATTTTTAATGAATCATAGCTATAATATAACCATTGTATTAAATATAACTATGTCCACACAGGTAAAGTGGGCATTCAAGAGGTATTGCAGCAGCACTTCCTTAAAGGCTTACACCCTGGGAAGAAAGGCGGCAGCCAGGACACCATAGTGGAACTATTCCCCTCCCCAAGATCCCCTTGGATAACTGTCCGTGCAGCCCATGGTAAACATTCAGGGTCATTTTCAGAAAATCCTACTTCTTCTATCAGTTAGATATAGTACTTTGTGATTGATAATCAACATCTGCCTCACTCATATGCAAGAGGAATGATTCTGAGTATTGGTTTGATTGCAAGATGGAACTTGTATATTCTGCAGACATAATTTGATCCCTGAGTAGTAAAAATAACTCATTGTAAAGAAAAAAAAAATGTTTAAAACAAAGATGCATTAATGAGGATTATCTGTTATTTCTGTCTTTGATCTTACCGACCTTAAAATTAGGGACAGGAATTTGGTCATTCTACAAGAGGTTAGGATGGTCCTTTGTGAAAAACAAATTTTAGCAGATGTTTTAAATTTCAAAACACCACAGTGCTTTTTAAGTCATTTTTGCACTTAAATTATTCAATGTGGGCAGATAGTTGGAGCCATCTCATTAATGGCAGTATCTATGGGTTGTTTTTCCTCTTTCATGTAAATTATGGCCATTGTAATGATAGGCTAGGTCACTTTAGATGTCTGGAGGCCAGAAACTTTGAAAGAAACCCAGGATTTTTTAGAAATAGAAAAGCTCTGTTCTACATTTTACTCTAATATGAAAAAATACGAGATTGGCACCATCATACTGAGATTAAAATAGACTCATTCAACAAAATGTCTTTTTAGTTGTGACATGTACATTATCTGATTTTTCAAAATGTGAGAAACTTAATCTTATTTCCTGCCATAATAGCGTGTGATTTTTTAAAAAAATATATATTCACACAGATAAATTAATGTCATTAGTTAAATGATCATATAATTTTAGTTCATCACCTTTGCAAGTTGAGAAAGAAAATACATGGCATCATAATACCTTTCACTGAAACACTGCAGACATAGACAGTTTTAATAAGCTATAGTGCTCAAGAGACATGAAAATAGAGTACTAAGAGTCAGTTTGGGAATACACAATGAGGATTAGTCACATTGCTTATTCAATATCATACCCCATAGCATCAAACTAAATCTGTACTACATTTGGCATTAGCAGCTCAAAGTAGAAAAAGAAGATAATCATTTAACAGTGATAAGTGATCTGTGTTGGTTATCTAATACAGAAGCTTCTAATGAAGGGAGCAAGATTGTAGGGGGTCCAAATATAGTCCAGTGAGGTGCTCAAGGAAGATGTAATATTCCATTCATGTGTGTTCTATCTCTTCCAATTTATTTTCATTTTGAATCTGTTAAATATATTTTTTAGCATTACATGAGTATAATTATGTCATATAGTCACACATGCATATAATTTAAAGAAGTATAAATATATTACCTGCATATGATTATTTTTTCTCATGAAGATGAAAAAACAAATAAGTTTAAGCACTAAAGGAATAATATATTCCTCTTCAGCAAATTATTATGTTATTCTTCATTTTATGCTTAGTTTGGAAAATGGCCAAAAATATGACAAGACTTATCTTGCTGACAATTGAATATTCAAAAATATTTCAGTGATACAAGATTGATACCAATCAAGAAGCTCAGATGCCAGTTGTTTAAAAAAAATGCAGTGACTTTGCAAAAATCATCTTCAAAAATGATATGCATTTGTTTCTTATTACTGTAACAGATTGACCCAAATTTAGTGGCTTAAAACAACCCATATTCATTCTGGAAGTTACATGTCTAAAATAGGTCAGCAGGCCTGTGTTCTCTGAGGGTCTAGGGGAGATTCCAGTCCCTTCACCATTTCCAGTTTCTAGAAGCCACTTAACATTCCTTGGCTCCTGGCTGTCTTCCTCTGACTTCAAAGCTGGAAGTGTAGCTTCTTCAAATCTCATTTTCTTTCCCTTAGCTTCAGTAGTTATATTGCCTTCTGTCTGACTTGAACTTCTCCTGTGTCCTTTTACATGGACTGCTGTAGTTAGAGTAGGTCTACTTAGATAATCGAGGGTAATTTTACAATCTCAAAATTTTTAACTAGTACACATCTGCAAATTTACTTTTGCTTTCTAAGGATAAAAGCCACAGGTTCTGGGGATTAGGATCTGGACATTTCAGGCAGCCAGCAGTTTCAATTTACCAAACACATGGAACACTTTTAGCTTTCTAAGTTCTTCCTAATCAAAAATATTTTCATTTAGTATTGATAACTGCTCAGAAATATGTCTTTACTCTTTTCATATTATTATTTCCTTGAAGAAGAGGTGATGGAGGAGGAGAAAAAGAACAAGAAATTGTGTGAAAAGTCAGGTAGTGCCTAGGTTACTCCACAGATGTGGAATCCAGCAGCAATACTTACTAGATTCCACCTGCCTGGATTTATTAGACTTGGGTTCAAACCAGGTAAGAGAAATCTAAATAAGATATTTTTATCTTTTTTCTCTCAACCTTGAGTTTTAAATCTTGATAATCTCTGTGCTTTTGTCTAGGATCCATCTTCAAGTAATTTTTCAAAGTGTCTATAATGCCTGTGTTCTTATATATGAGAGTATTTTTGTTACCTTCACATATGAAGGCCAATTTCATGAGTTACATAATGACCAAGGAAGCAGATCATTTCCTTCTTAATTCTGAATACATTACTCCAATACATTTTGAAACTATGGTCAATATAGTATTTCTCCCATGTGAATAACTTTGCCTTTTTATTTTCCTTTATCTTGATAAACTCTATCAGTAAGGAGTTTTCAGAACTTCATTACATTAGCATATGTAATCCTTGAAAAAACACGGAAGTAAGTACAATAATTAACCATTTTCCAGATTAAAAACAAAACAAAAAAAAACAAATCTTTAGTTCCCTGTGCTATACACACGGGGAACTAAAGAACAGGGAACTATATCTAATCACTTGTGATAGAACATGATAGAAGATAATATGAGAAAAATAATGTAAATATATGTATGACTGGGTCACTTTGCTGTACAGCAGAAATTGAGAGCACATTGTGGATCAACTGTAATAAATTAAAAAAAAACTGAGTCATATTAGAATAATTTTCTTACATAATATCACTCAACATTTCAGTGCCTTATTAGTCAAGATGGCTAAATTATGCTGAAGTTAACAACTCTAGGAATCCATAAAAGTTTACTCTTTATTATTATTATTTTTTTTTTGTCTTTTTGCCATTTCTTGGGCAGCTCCCACAGCATATGGAGGTTCCCAGGCTAGAGGTCAAATTAGAGCTGTAGGCACTGGCCTACGCCACAGCCACAGCAACGTGGGGATCCGAGCTGCATCTGTCTGCAACCTACACCACAGCTCATAGCAATGCTGGCTCCCCAACCCACTGAGCAAGGCCAGGGATCGAACCTGCAACCTCATGGTTCCTAGTCAGATTCGTTAACCACTGAGCCATGACGGGAACTCCAAAAGGTTACTCTTTAATAAAAGTCTTGTACAGAGTCAGGCAACTTTTCAAGTTAGCTATGCTCCTTGTGTTGACTCAATTCAACTACATGATCTGATGGCCCAACTGTACTTCTATGCCCAAAGCTATTGGGAAAGAAAATGCAAAAGGGTCTTGAAACTGGCAATTAAAAAACTCAAACAATTAAGTTACATACACCAGCCAGTCTTATGCACCAGAACTAGCCACGTGGCCCTGTCTAATTGTAAGTATGGTGATAGGAGATAATCCTGTCATATGATCTGGAGAAGATGATAATTTGTTATAAGTAATCTTCACAAGTATCTTCCGCAATGTCAGAACCAGCATTTCATGCCCAGAATGCTTAGTTCCAGAGTACTCTTAAAACGTAAGTTAAACTGCTTGGCAGCATATACACTTTTTCTTTATTTGTATAATTTAATCTGTGTCAGAATTTATTCATTTAATTGAATAATTTTATTTGTGTCTACTAATTACCTGGCAATGTTCTTGAAGCTGTGAATACTGCAGTAAAAAACGTCCCTGACTTCATGGAGCTTAAATTCTAGGCACTGGTCTTTTCTCACTGTGAGGATTCCCTTCAATCTGTATTCAGATTGAAAAGTCAGTCTTTTTGATTTTACTCTTTCCTTTTTTTTTTTTTTTCCTTTTTATGGCCACACCTGTGGCACAAGAAGTGTCCTGGGCTAGGGGTCCAATTGGAGCTGCAGCAGCAGTCTATGACAAGCCATAGTGACACTGGATCTGAACTACATCTGCAGCCTACGCCACAGCTTATGGTAATGCTGGATCTTTTACCCACTGAGCAAAGCCAGGGATTGGACCCGCATCCTCAAAGAAACAACATCAGAGTTGGGCTCTTAATGGACTGAGCCACAGTGGGAACTCAGTGGATTTTTTTTTCCTTTAGTTACTCAGTTTTATCATTTTTATATCCCCAACAGAAGTGCAACATACCATTATTTTTTATTTTACTATGAAAGTAAAAGTCCTGCCAATTAAATTATGACATTTTTGTGTCTTCCTTATTTCAAAAATATTAAGAAGCAGAAAAAAAAAAGATATTAGAATTGTTTACATACAGTGTTTCTTGAATTTTTACTTTGTTCTATTTTTTTTTCTCTTTTCTAACTAAAATAGCTATAGCTCTTACCTTGGCTGTCTTTTTTTTTTTTTTTGACTTAATATTTATAAATATCTGTTTTTCCTTCATCACTTTAGATTTGCCTTCAGTTTGGGCAGAGTGCATCAGTGTGTCCTATAATTTAATATTCTTGGCCTATTCTCTTTTTAAATCAATTTACTTAAAGATTTTTGCAATCCTATCTTATTTTACCCATCTTCCTTTGTATCTCCTCTTGTATGATTTTTGTTTTAGTTCTGTTTCAAACACATTTGGGGGTATCTGCCCAATTTTCAAATGCCTTCTTTTCTAAAATTATAGCCCTCTGTGGTAGACAATGGAAATGCTGATTAGATCATACTGCAAGAGGAACATACTATTCACCTTCAAGAATGAGAGGTATCATTCAGCCTCCAGCTGTCAACTGCGTCAGGGTCAGCCCCAACTGCAAAAGCTGTCTTGTTCCAGGTCATGATTTTCCTGGAACAGGCTACCTCTGCTGACAGTGTCATAGGCATGTAGATGCTGAGCTATGTCAACTCAAAGGCAAACAGATTTCATGAGCAATATTTGCGCCAGCATTTGCCAAAGCTTTGGTGAGCCAGCATTTCTGTTGTTGTTGTTGAATGTTTCCCTCTTCACAATTCTATCCCTCTCCTTTCCTTTCAAAAATACTGACCCCTGATGAATATCTTATACTCCAAACTGTATGTCAGTGTATGTAATCCAGAACTATCCTGCTACACAAACAATATACATTTAGAGTTATACTAACTTCCACACCTCTGTCATAATATTGTCTGAAGTGATATGTCATTTGCAACTCTTGTGGAATATTATATTGATCCATCATATTGATAAGATCATGCTTATTGGGCTGAGTGAGGAATACACTGATGAGCTTGGTAGGACACACGTGAATATTCAATGGCTTATTATGTAAGTAAAATTTAGAAGTATAGTGGTCAAAGACATACCTTCCAGTGTAAAAGATAAAGAGTTACATCTTGCAAGTCCTACTCTTAAGAAGGAAATACAATGTCTATTAGGTCTTTTGAGTTTTGGAGGCAATGCATGACATACCTGTGAATATTTTTATGGTTAACATACCTTTGATGTGAAAGGTTGCCACCTTTAAGTGGGGTTTAGAGATGGAAAAGGGTCTGTAGGTTATTTAGGCTTCAGAGGAAGCAGCACTGACATGAAGCCCATTTGATCCAACAGATACTATAATATAAGAGGTATCAGTGGAAACATGTGGAGTATGTGTTAAGACTGAGTGAGGAAATCATAATGCAGGCCCTGGAATTCCAGAGAAAGATAATGTTATCAGCAGCAGGAAATTGTAAACCTTATGAAAAACAAATCCTGTACTTGAACTAGACTCAAGTAAATGAAGAATACCATGTAATACCATGTTAGCTAAGACCAGAGCTGCCTATTATTAACCAGGTCCTATAAGAATCACCAGGTCAAAAAGTCAGATGGACTCACCATCAGCCATTTTTTAACAAGGAAATAGTATATTTGGGATTGAGCTGGAGCAAGACTATAAGGCAGAAACAAGATGCACAAGCAGGTAGGCCATAGTTCCATGGCTCCTAATGTTGCTGCACCAGTGTTCTTTCTTTTTTTTTTGCTATTTCTTGGGCCACTCCCGCGGCATATGGAGGTTCCCAGGCTAGGGGTCCAATCGGAGCTGTAGCCGCTGGCCTACGCCAGAGCCACAGCAATGCGGGATCCGAGCCGCGTCTGTAACCTACACCACAGCTCACGGCAACGCTGGATCGTTAACCCACTGAGCAAGGGCAGGGACCGAACCCGCAACCTCATGGTTCCTAGTCAGATTCGTTAACCACTGCGCCACGACGGGAACTCCCCAGTGTTCTTTCTTAAACTTCTGCCCAGAAATACATCCTTCTTACTGAAGCATTTTAAGAAAAAAGAAAAGAAAAAAAATGCCCATTTGGTTTATAAGTGACCTGGCTTGCTAGGTGATTAAAAGTAAAAACTGGTGGATGGTGGCTGCCTTATGCTTCTTTCAGGGGTGATCTTGAAAGATAGAGCTTAGTAAAAATGCTCCCAATGGGTAGAGTTTCAGGAGCATTATCTGCTTTGTGTGGAACAAAGTGAACCTAAGGTTATTGGATATATGGTATAACAGGCAGTTGCAAATGGCCCATCCGGTAGGTTTGGCTTGGAAAGAAAATCAGTAGGAGAAGCAAAGAGTTCAGGGGAAGAAGCATGAAGATGGACATTGGAATACCACAAAGGTAAGATCCATCTGTCACATGTTAACATCCACTAAAGGATATTCTGCCATATATATTGAATTCAACAACCAAAGAGAACAAAACTACTGGGTAGGATATTTCCCAGCCTTTGGCCAAGCCAGCACAAGTACAATAGGCCCAGGAAAGGAGTGTGAAATCTGGCAAAGGTGGAGAACATGCCTGGGCCCAACAGGTTGGACCTTTGCTGATCAAGCCTGATCCAGCTATTGTCATTGTCAAATGGCCATCTTGCTAGAAACAAAGAACAATACCGAGGCCCCAGTATAGCACAGTTCCTCTAGGAGATAATCCAGCCACTCACTGGCAAGATTTCGATATTAACCCCTTTCCATATTGGAATGGCCAGAAGTTTGATCTCACAGAAAGAGATTCTGGATATGAATTTATCTCTTTTACCCTCAGACCCTCAACAAGCACCACTATTTGAGTATTTGCAGATTATTTGTGTTTGCAGATTATTTAATCTGATGACCTGGATCCCACCTAATATCACCTGGGACCAAGGGGTCTATTTTAGAGCATATCAGTAGGCCCATGATCATGAGATGCCCTAGTCAGATCACATACTCTATCACTCAGGATCTGATTACCTGATGTGCAATGGAAGCAATGACTGATGTATACATGAGTCATCAGTTTAGACGTAGCATTCTTTGAAAATGGGGTGCCATCCCCTAGGAGATAGCATGTATATTGAATCAAAGATTTTGTATGACTCTGTATCCCAAAAAAAAGAATAAATGGCTCTACCATACAAGGACTGGAGGCAGCTAGAAATTCACTTGTTATTGTTTCAATGACCCTTCTAAGTGTCTTTGTACTTCCCATTCCAAGGTCTTTAGAGTAGACAGTTCAGTTCTAAAAGAGTTGGATTTTTGCCACGGCAAATAGCAGGTATTCCACTTATCTCTAAATATACCTACCACCCATATGCATTGGACTTCTTGTGGTAGGAATAAGCAGAAAACAAGTGAAGTCATTATTTTGGCCATGGTAATTTTTCTTGACCATCCTGAAAAGGTAAGATAGTGAAGAAGATCTGCAGAGGCCAGGTAATCCAGCTCGTTGCCTCTTGGTAATTCCTTACACAATTGTGACATGAAAAGACAGATACAGAAAACTGCCTTGGGAAGCTATGATGATCAGGATGGCAGGGTCTCAGGGTGAGGGTCTGGTCCTAATTACTAAGTCATCCCCAAGGCCAGCAGAGGTGGTAGCTGAGGATGAATGTGAAACAGACTGAAAGGTGGAGGAAAGAGTATGAGTATCAGTTGGGCTTTAAGAATAGATACAGCATTGGTGCTGTAGTCAGTCCAATGGGCTTCTTTTTTCTGAGAGTCCCTTCAGGAAGAGCTCCATGAATTCATGTAGGAACTGATGAAGGAAAGTGTATGGAGAACTACATCCAAGAGGCACAGTGGGTGGTTACAGTAGTGGCCACAGACATAATCCCTCCAGTTTCTCCTTTAGGAAAACACTTGCTGGAGAGTTGCCATTGTGGTTCAGTCGTAATGAGATTCTGACTGGTATCCATGAGGATGCGGGTTTTATCCCTGGCCTCACTCATTGGATTAGGTATCTGGTGTTGCTGTGAGCTCTGGGTAGGTCGCAGACTCAGCTGAGATCTTGTGTTGCTGTAGCTGTGGCATAGGCCAGCAGCTGTAGCTTGGATTTGACCCTTAGCTTGGGAACTTCTATATGCCACAGGTGCAGCCCTAAAAATCCAAAAAAATAGTAATAATTAAAAAAATGAAACAAAACACTTGCTGCTCCACTTCATGGAGTGCAATCAGCTGACACTTGGGCTATTACCTCCTTTGTGCCTTGTCTCAGCTACAGAGCACTGCCTTCTTGTCAGTCATATGCTACTCAGGAAACCTATATCCAGTGACTGGAAATACAGAGGCCTGAGAGAGAACCACTGCTCTCTGGTGAGTGAGAATTACTCCAGAGCTCCAATTCTATTGGCCAAAGTATTAACAGGTTTGCATTGCATGGAAAAGTGCTCTGGGGAAAGAAAAGTAGGAAAATATGAAGACATATGCCTCTAGGACAAGTGGAGTGACCGTTAACGCTCCAGGTTTCCAAATATTTTTCATTGTCCGGCAGAATCCCTTTTGAGGACTTGTAATACTTAAATTTTCTAGCACAGCCTTGATTCTTTCATAGAATCTCCCCTTATGTTTCCTTTTTTTCTTTTTCTTTTTCTTTTTTTTTGTTTTTCCTGCTTGATCTTGGTAGAAATAGATTTCTATTTCTTAGAACCCAAGTGTCTTCAACATAGGAAAGCTACCTATTTTCTGCTTACTAAGTTATGTTCTTTTTTTAAAATAAAAGACTACTTTTGTCTATGAAAGATATATTCATAATTTTCTTTGGGTTTCTTCTGCAGTAGATAATTTTCAGATGCTTGCTTTTTATATTTTTATGGTAATATTTCCTTTACTTCACCAGATATCAAAATTTCATAGGAATTTTTGCTTTTTTTTTTTAATTTTTTTTTGGCCAAACCCACAGCATATGGAAATTCCCAGGTCAATGATTGAATCTGAGCTGGAACTGTAACCTATGCTGCAGCTACAGTAACACTGGATCCATTAACCCACTGAGCCAGGCCAGGGATAAAACCTGAGCCACCACAGAGACAACCCTGTATCAGTAATCCACTGCACCACAGTGGGAACTCCTTTAATTTCTTTATTATTTTATTAAGCAAAAAAATTTTGTTCAGACTCATTATTTTCATCAATCAAGGTGTGAGAATATTCCTAAACACTTTTTGCAGAAGCAGTGGTTGTACCTCCTCCCCATATCTAGACATGAACTTTGGTTTATAGATTTGTCTGTCTGCCCTATTCCTGCAAGACAACTGCATCCTTAGAATACAGATTTCCTGTACTGAGCTCCACCTAAGGCCATTGCTTAGTTTTTGGATTATCTAAAATAAAGGATAACAGGATGCTGAAAATGTGCTATTTCCAGGAATATTCTCATATCCACTCTGCTGCAAGTGCTTTATTTGGGATGAAAATGCTTCTAGGTTGCAATGCTGTATACTTCTATACCACTTTCCATCTTTCTGACTCCCTACTTCATTGATTTCTTAGAATTGCAATCCCCAAAATGCTGTAAAACTATGGGCAAGAGTACAAAACCCTCTTCAGCATGTATCAACTGTACGACATAATGGTATCTATCCAGTTTTTCAGTTAGTAGAGACATGAGTCTCTGGGTCAGACTTTGAGGTTGGAAATAAATGAAGTTTCTATGTTTTCGGTGATGAGTGAGCTCAATTTCTTGAGTAAAGTAGAAGTCAGTCTGTTATTACCTTTCTCAATCAGGTTCAAGTGTCCCAGCAGTTTGTGGAAATACTTCCAAAGCTTTCTATCAGCTATCAGGTTTCCACTCTGGTGATTTTGTATTTCATTTCATTCATTCTTTCACTTATTTACTTATCCTTTTATTTTCAATTAGCTTCTGATCTTAGTCTATTTGGAAGTCAGAAATTACTTTGTTTAATGCATACTTTATTTTCTCTTCCATTCTTTCCCTTTTTAATTATCAATTATTACAACAGCCTTCATACTCACCTTTTTTGCTTGTGCCATTTATTAAGCTGCTGTGTCTCTGCTTCACACTCTGCTTTAGATATTCAGGCTTATCATGTTAAGGCTGGTGCTCTACAAACCATCTTAATCAGTTAACTGGCATCTGTGACTTATAAAGCAATATGGGTGAATTTAAATTATGATATGTTGATTAAGAGAGAAGCTAGGCAAAGATATACATGCATACTGTGTCATCCCATATATAAGAAATTCTGAAGCCAGGCAAAGTAAATTTAAAGTGACAGAAATCAGAATAGGAGTTCCCATCGTGGAGCAGCAGAAAAGAATCTGACTAGGAATCATGAGGTTGTGGGTCCGATCCCTGGCCTCGCTCAGTAGGTTGAGGATCAGGCATTGCTGTGGTAAAGGTCACAGACGCAATTTGGGTCTGGCGTTGTTGTGGCCATGGTGTAGGCCCGCAGCAACAGCTCTGATTAGACTGCTAGCCTGGGAACCTCTATGTGCCTGGGTGCAACCTTAAAAAGACAAAAGACCAAAAAAAAAAAAAAAGGAAAAAGAAATCAGAATAGCTTTGGTGGTTTGTGTGGATTGGAAGAGGGCACAAAATTTTTCCTTAGATTATTTTATCTCTATTGAGGTGTTGATTACATTTTACTGTACACTTAATATGTGTACATTTTTACATTTCAATGATGTATCGGTTTTAACTCAATTTCAAAATATATTATCTAGGGTTAAGGAAAAAGCTAAATCACAGTGAACAACAAAACCCAAAAACCAAAACTAAAAATACAGCAAAATACTAGCATAGAAGTTAACCTAAAGTCTTAAGATTAAAAACGGGGGTTACATTTCAAAAAGTCAGATAGTGACCCAAATGGAACATGATGGGAACTTCTGGAATGTTGACAATATTTGTATTTTTGATATAAATTCTGGTTTCATGGATATGTTCAGTTTGTAAAAATTATTTGCAGTATACTATGTATATATATATATATATGCACCATATCTATCTATATATATATACCATATCTATATATAAATGCATAAATAAAATGTTAGAAATGGCCTGCAAATATTTTTTTTAAAAGTAAGTGACTTAGCATTGAAATAGTTCTTGAGAGAATTGTCATAACTAAGATAGAACATAGTCATGTACAGATTTGGTTATTATCAGGAAAGGGATGAGAAAAGAAAAAACAAAATAAATAGCAGAGAAGAAAGGAAAGGGATGATAACAAAGGCCACTTTGTGAGAGGCAAAGTTTTGAGTCTTGAGGAGTAAGAAGTGGAGTTTGTCCCACCCGGCATGTGATGTGAGCAATAAATTTCAGCTCTGCCCTCCTGGCTGACAGCTGTTCTCAGAATAAGAAAGTGAGAAATTAGAATGATTTCTACTTGAAGAAAACAGATGGTTACTTAAGTGTGTTAATTTCTGCCATTTAAGATTAAAAGCAGAAAGAAATACACTTTGTACATAGTCTTTATTTTTAGACTTTTTTTTTGAAACTGTTTGCCTATTAGCTACATTGTTCATTGCCATTTCCAGTTGTCACTAAAGTTTCCAATTTTAAAATGAGAAATAAAATATTATAGTCACTAAAACTGCTACTTGTTTGATGTGCATGTATGTACTGTCTGTTCAATATATGTATCTTTTGTTATATATATTTGTTTTCTAGTTTTACACATCTGTCTATATGCATTTTCTCTTCATATATTAATACATGCACTGTTAAACTATTATTGGCATAAATATTAATAATTGTATATCTGCTGTAAAACTATAGTCATCCAATCTTTTACATGAGATAAATGCTTTTACACCAGTATTGTAACGGAGCTACATTGGTATAAAGTTGTAAGCACTTAGGCTATTGCAAAGGGGTTTTAATAATTTAGCCATATTTTTCATGATCTTTACTAAAGAGAAAGCAAAAATACTTTTTGTTATTCTATTATAAACCCATCAGCCTAACTTTCTAGATGTCTATTCTAATTCCTTCCTTAGGAGTAGTCTTACATTGCATACTGTTACGAAAGACTTCATCTGGTATAGGTTCTTGTTGGACCAGATTTCTTTCATCCTTAAAAAATGAAAATAATAATTAAAAAAAAACATGGAAACACCTCTCACCAGGTATTTCTAATAAGATGGGAAATACTTCAGAGAGGGGTCTATTTAAAAATTATAGAGGAAAGGTCACGCTGTTTATGTCAATAGCTGGGTCCCTTTCCCCTCACGTTAACTGGGTTATCATGGCAATGCGAAGTCATTGAGAGAAGAGTTATACGTCTATCTTCTGGTTGATCCAGAGGCTCAGAGCTTCTCTGGGAAGGTCAGTAAGTCTAAGAGAGATTTAAAAATAGTCTAATGCCAAATTAATTCCATTCATTCCCATCCACAGATAGAGATGATTCCTCAATCTGTGCAGAACAATGGCTCCAACTCTGTCATTATTAAGTATGGTGTATTGAGAGTTCTGTTTAGGCTTATACACTGAAGATGTGTCCAGTCACACTGCAAAGAAAGCCAACATGCAGTAAATGACATTGATGTCACCTTAGCTATAGAATTTGAAATGTAGCAACAACAACACAGCTGCCATGTGTACCTCAATGTTAAAACAAAACAAACAGATGCTCTCTTTTTAGTTTGGGAAATTATAGATTGTTCCTTGGTCTTAAAAATAAAAGATATTTTCAGTAATTTTCTGTTACTTTTTCCCTGAATACTGAGGTGTAGTTAGGATAATAGTCTATCAAATACATATAAATTTGATACACATATATATAGTATATATGTGTGTATATATATATATACATATACACTTAGCTTTATATATATGTATATATATGTGTATAAATGTGTGTGTGTGTGTGTGTGTGTGTGTGTATACACATACATATATACACATGGGAGAAGACAGGAGAGATAACGTGTATGTACGTAGCTTCAACCAAAGACTGAAGCTTCCAAACATGTACATAATTACAGATATCTATGTGCCTAAATACTTATCTGAATGGATATGTAGTAGATATATCTATTTTTTAACAGTGACTACTCTAAATCTAGATAACTTCTAACAAGAGCGAAAGCTAGAGGCAATATAAAGATTTTACTTTTAGTGTAAAGATTTGAGACTCTATTAGCCATGAAAATATGTCAACTCTTCATTTTATTTTGAATAGAAACATCAATCATTACATGAAAGTTAGCATGAAAACAGTCTAGGTTAATTTCCCTCTGAAACAATGCTTTCTATATTAGAGCATTAAATATGAAATTTAATATCTATGCATACACTAGTCACTTTCATAAGCTCTATTATGTTTTTATGCCATTGTAAACAATGGAAGAATATATAAGTGTATTTTTCAAAATTAATTTTTATGAGAAAACATTAACAGCTAATTGTTGAAAATAGCTAACTTATAGTCATTACTTAATATATACTCTATACTTTTCTAAGTGATTTATGTTCAAAAACTCATTAAATCTACATTACATTAATGGGAAGTAGCTAATTATATAAATGAGTAACCCAGGGCAGAGAAAGGTAAAATAACTCAAGTGCAAAGCTTACTCAAGTTCTGATCTTGGGATATGTCAGGAATTTAAACCCTGACACCCAAGCTAAATTAATCATGTGCTTTATCTTGTGCTATATACTTTCTTTCCTTTCCTTATCACTGATTATATATTCCTAGATTTATAGATTTAAATCTATATTAGACTAACTTCATGAATTTTCAGTTACCCTGATATTAGAAAATAGTTCTTTTTTTTAAGTTGTGTGTAATTTTATATGTGTAACCCTCTTCTAAATTATAAATATGTAAAATGGTTAGAAACAAATTTATAATTCACGTGATATCACTGCTATGGATAAGGATTACAACTTTTTCTTTTTAATCTTCAAGATAAACACACTAAAGGAAAAGAAGTGATAAATGTCCTATTATCTAAACCATGAAAAATGCAGAAGCAATGATAATACAGTATGCAGAAAGTATCCAACATTGTTTCTGCTTTCAATGACTGATGATAATTGACTGAGATAGAAAAGTTTACCCATACTAGACTCTGACATTGTCCTGGGATTTTTTAGCTATCCTCAGTGTAGATCATGCTTTCGAGCAAATAACAAGCACAATGTGAATACTTGTATGATTTGCATTTCCCCAAAATAATAACTACAAAGAAAAATCAAGATGAATCGTGATCTTAGTTATCCTCCCTGGAAACACATTCTACAAAAGCTATGTAAGGCTGTTAGACCTTTAATCTCACCCTCTCTCACTTTGTACCTGATTTTCAATAAATTTCAAGTGATATATGAGACTAGATAGGAGACACTGATAAGTGATGGTCAACTCTCAATTCTTAATGGGGATTTTGTTCTTCTTGGGATCTTATAAATGGCATTTCCTTTTCCTTCTTCCCACAGTGATGGCTCTAAATCCTTTGAAAGACCCTCTACCAATCACTCTTGTCATACTTAGCACTAAATAGCTGTGTACTGCCAAGGAAGGAAGAAACCAATGTTTTAGTGACATCGACCTAGAGGCATATGTCAAAATTGTTATGTACAAAATCACAGGATTTATTAAAGGTATTGTCAAATTTCTACTCCCTGAAAATTTACAACTAGCCACATGGGAATATGGCTAAAGTCATTGTTCAAATATGTTTGACTCAATACCCTTGTAGTTTCTCTATCTTCTTCACTCTCTCTCTCTCTCTCTCTCTCTCTTTTCTCTTCTCTTCTCTCTCTGTCTTGCTAGAGAAAGACATGTCATAATTTAGATGGGATGTAACATTTATCTCTGCATGGGAAGTGACTGATAATTCAACAATGACATTTCCCCCAAAGAGTTCTATAATTTCTTCAGACAGAAAATATACAATTATTATATGAGCACAGTGGGATCATCAACATTAATTCTTTACTTGACAGATCAAGAGTTCACAGGAAAATCCAATTTGTAATTCAAGCAGAAAATGAAGAAAAACACATTCTTCCTACTGATGAACATTGATTTTATTGTTATTTGTCTTTAATTTGTCTAATTGGTATGAAAAAAATCAATGTTTCCAACTATGAAATAATTGAGTTTTCTGCACACATAGATACCCAATTTACTCTACTCCTGATTTTTTTAACCTCTTGAGTATCCAATAATTAGCTCCAGTTAAAACACAGAGATCATGCAGTGCTGTTTCAATCTTTCTTACTAATTATGAATTACCTATTCAGCAAAATTTGTCTCCAAAACAATCGTTTTTGCTTGTTCTCAACATCCTCACCCTCAGTACCCTATCAAATTTCTTATTGTCTTTCACTTGGACCATCTCATAATTTTCTTCCTCCATTTGACTCCCTTAAATAAATTTCCATAAGCTCTCAAGAATAATACACCTCAAAGAAAATGTGCCCATGCCATAACCCAGACTGAAACTCCTCACTTTCATCCTGGAACACCTTGTAGTAGCTTTTAAATGGAGAAGCTTAGCCAGGGAAAAAGGTTACCAGCAGTATTTCAAATCTACCTCACCCCCTTTCCCTTTAGTATATCATAGTGTTAAAAGTTATTCCTTTGGAAATTCTCCTAGGTGATTCTGCTTCAGTCATGATCCCATGCCTTTTACCTATTCTTCCTCACCTTACCCTGATTGATTGGCAAAAGTGCAAACTGCTCGAAGTGACAAAACAAATAAGTCTTATCCTCTTCTTCCTTCTCTGTGAAATTCTTAACTCTCATTACTTCTTAAACTTCAACAATACTTACCATTAATAGACAACTATTTTTAGACCCCTCTGCAAACCGTATTTATCTACATATACATAGCAATGTCTTTGCCTAAAACAAAGGTCAGTGTTTTACCTGTTTTGGTAATTTCCTTGGAACATTGTCTATGTCTGCCTTCACATCACAATGGCAGAGTTGTGTAGCTGCAACAGAGACAATATGACCTTCAAAACCTAAGGTATTTTCTATCTGTCCCTTCCTTTACAGAAAATATCAGTCAATCCCTGACCTAAAATATCCTTTACTTTTTCAGCTGTCTAATCCCTACTTTTGTTCAAGATTGATATGTGTATTATTTTTACAAGAAATATGAGAAATGTGCATGCTGCATGCTGAAATTGGGTTATTGCTGCTTGTTTGGGTAAACCTTTCTTCTTAACAATCATATTCCCTAAGCATCTATTCTATTAAAGTTTTCTAAAAATATTCCTGTCTTCTTCACTCTATAAGAGATACTTTATTTTTTGATTTGTGTATCACCAAGTGCCTAGAACATAGCAATCAGACAATATTGCTTGGAGATTTGAATTAATATGTGCTAACAACTGTGATAAGAAGTAGGGAGACCAAGATAACAAAGATTCTGTAAAGATATCCTAAGTGATGACATTGTGACCGCAAAAATATTGTAATTATTAAAGATTAGGATGTGATAATGATGCTAGCTTTGATAATAAGCAAAGAGAAATGAGGCTTCATAAAGAGAAAAATCTAATTGCTAGAAAGTGAGTATTCGGAAAAAAATGTACCAATAAGAGGGATCTTTAAAAAAGGATTTAAATACATTATTTAATATAAAGTCAACAAGTGTATTTAATAAATGTGTTATTGGAATATAAGGATATATTTTGACTATATTTGTCAAAAATAGAATTAGAATATATTAACCAAATACATTTTTAATAAGTGCAGAACAAGATACATGTGAAGAATACATTCGCAAAAACAATTGAAAATATCTTTTATATTTTCTGTAAGAAAATATTTATGAACAACAACACATCCACAGGGAAAATGTTCTGGAGTGTTTTCTTAAATAAGAAAATTCAGAGACTTCCCAAGATCTTCTATTTCTGCCTCTTCCAGACTGTTAATAACTAAGTTTGATGATGAACCCTTTTCATTCTGGTGGTTAGGGCTGATTAAAGCAATGTTTCCTGCTCAGATGTCTCCAGCAAAGAAGTAGGCACCATGCTCTGTGGTCATAGTCCTACCCCCTAAAAGATGATATATATCAAGTGCTCCTGTGGACACTCTTTCCATACTCTCCCCAGCTTGGCTAAACTGCTAATTCCCTAGTTTATCAAACTTCCTGCCAGGGATTAAGATTTTATCTCCTCTGTTTGTAGACACCTCCATATCAAAGGGTGATTATTTCAATATTTGGTTTAGGCATGGGAAAAGAACTATCTCAGAAGCACTTAGGTAACATGATTCTCCATTTATTCTTTCCGGAAGTCAATATAGACAAAGGAAGATAATTAGGAAGCCAGGGGTTTGGTTTTAGGGTAACAGGCCTAGTGTGATTGTTTTTTGTTTTTTTCTTTTTCTTTTTAGGGCCACACATGTGGCATATGGAAGTTCCTGTGCAGTAAAATTCAGAGTCATAGAAGGACATTGCATGCTGAACAACACAAAATGCTCAGAATTTGGAATGTATGGATGAAAAAGAAGGAAGAAAGTAAAGAGAGAAAAATTCTTGGGAAACAGATAAGGAAGTATCTTACATGCATATTTAATGTTTTAAAAAGTATCTATGTTTTAAATTTTCTTTATTAAAACACATTCTAATAACATATAGAAATATTCACAAGACATGCCTTAAAATTGAGCCCATTGTCTTTATTGTGATGAACCAATTAGCTTCATATGCATAAAGGGTTAAATTTATACAATTTTTTCTTATATTTTATAAATGATTATTTTAAATAGAAAACATTCGCAACATGATTTTTATATATTTTAAATGTCAGCACCAGAATTTGAATAGAAATGTTGAGCACAGTTTAGTTTACAGCTCTGTGGGAAATTCTTGAAAACTGGACCACTGAAACAAATATCTATTCAGGAAGTATTAAAGATGGCTTAACAAAGGCAGACTATTGAACTGTAAATCAGTTACACACACACATATACACACACAGCAATGTAAGTATACTGGGTGTTCTCGAAGCTATAAATTACCCTGAGTTACTCACCTATCTGAAGAATATAATCTCTGTAGGTTTTTAAATGGATATTAAAGGAAGTCTTATTATGCAAAGAGCAGATTTTTATAGCTCTGGAAAGAATATGCCAAATAGTATAAAAATCTGGATGCCTGGTTGAATAACATTATCAGTTTCAAAGGTAAAATAGGAAATTCTAAGAATAAAAGTGTTGTCCATTTTTATGCTGTGAACTCCCATAAAAACAGCCAATGTTTCAAGTGATGACAATAAGTAGAGGTGGAGAAGTCCAGCTTTACTCCATAAATAAACTATATCACATTTTCAAAACCAAGAGTGTAAATCAATGAAAATGGACAAATATGTATAAACATGAAAGTGATTCTCTTTAATGATTTAGATTTTGAAATCTAAACATAGTCTAAGAATAGCTGTGATTCTTTTTAATGATACATATTCTCAGATGAGAAAAGTCTATTGCCATTTTTGGACTTTTTAGAAAACTATTTTCATTTCAAATTAAATAGATATTATATAAGTATAAATATTTTAAATACTAAATTAAAAAAGTATTTTGTGGGCTTCAATGTTATTTCCAGAAAGGATGCTAAAAATAATACTTTGGCAGGAAAATGATCAAGGCTCATTTCTTATTTTATAATTTAAAATAATGGGTTATGTAAAAGATAAGAAACACTAATTTGCAGGTAGGTTTTTCAAGAAAGATGGGGCAATATAAATATGTATATTGATAAAATCTACTCTGAAGACATTGGATTTTCAAATTTTAATATAATAATCCTTTTTCTTTGGGAGGAAGACATGTTTAGGCAAAGACTACAATACTTAATCAATTCTCAAAGAGTCGACAGAAAGCTAGCCTTAATGCTGCCACTAAAGTATAATTTCTGAGTGTCTTATACTTTAATTGAGACTAAGAACATTATTTCTTGGTGGAGAATAACAAAAATGGATAGTCAGTGAAAGGGAGGTGTTTTAAACGAAAAAAACAAAAAGAGGCAAAGTCAAGTCTCTTGGCCATTACGTCACTCAGAAGTCATGCTCTACAGATCTCAAAATTCCTAGTAATGATACAAATCGCTTTTTTTTTTTAAATGATCTCACCTGGGGCCTATGGAAGTTCCCAGGCTAGGGGTTGAATCTGAGCTGTGGCTGCTGGCCATTGCCATGCCACAGCAACACCAGATCCAAGCCACATCTGTGACCTACATCACAGTTTGTGGCAACACCAGATCCTTAACCCTCTGAGTGAGGCCAGAGATTGAACCCACATCCTCAGAGAGACGTCGGGTCCTTAACCCACTGAGCTACAGTGGAGACTCCTATACAACACTTTTACTATCACAGAGTCCTCTGTCTCTGCTTTAAGTCTGTGTTGTGTTGATATGAAACTTTCCCCAAAATTGAGTTTTTAATATAACTTTACACACTGAATGTCAACATTTCTAATTATCAAAAATTGCAACTACTTCATTTTGCTCTGTGAACATCTACTAATATTCAGGTCTTTCACTAGCTTGAAACACTTAGGGTAATTCATATAAAGCTACTTCATTGATAAGTTGTATGTATAATCATGGAAAAAATATCTATAATTGCTCCAGTTCTCTACTTTTATTTCCAAGTGGACTTCTGAATACGTAACTTGCCAATGCAATGTGTGCTCTACCTTAACAGAGTATAGTGATATTTTCAATGGTTTATTCCCCACAGATCCTCACTTTATTTAATTTTAGTTATGGTTCAATGTAACTGGCTTTATTGAATCATCCAGCTTGTTGATGTAGAATTTGTTTATAATATATCATATTTTGAGACTATTATGTAAGATAGACATGTGAAAGAATTAAGATTCCAAAATTAATATAAAAACTAATTACTTTCCACAGTGTTCTGAGGAAGACAGACACTTATCAGATCATTTTAATAACATGTGAAAAGCACAAGAACAGATATTCAAGTAGCATTGTGGATTCACAATGAAAATGCTTTACTCAGACTTGGGACATGAGAGATGGTTTTCTAGGTAAGGTGCCCACTAAGCTCGATCTAAAAGTAGAGCTGGTAGAATAATCTAGTGTTAAGCTGGAAAAATGGGGGGGAAGGGTTTCTATCTGTGAAAACCACATGAACTGAAAGACAGAAAGACAGACAGAAAGAAAGAAAAAGAAAATTAGCATAGTGTAAGGTGTTCAGTGAATTAAAAGCAGAAGTAGAAAAATAAATTCTAGAGGCAGAAGATTAAGATAATAAAGGAGGAAAGGTACAGGCATGGAAGTCCTCTCAACTAAAGTGGTTTGGGAAACTGAAGGGAGGGCATGAATTGGTATCTAGGAATCCAGGAATACAGCGAGTGTGAAGAGGGAAATTTTAACCCAAGATTTACCCACTGGGTGCCTGGGTGGCCCATGGAGGTACCAAAAAATACAGCAATATAGGAGAAGGGTAACACTGATGTAGTAGAGACAAGAGCTACAAGCAATAGCAGGCAAACTTGGCTATCCTAGGTGGAAAGGAAATGTATTAAAAGGTGTCGTAGATGGCCTCTAAGATGCTGCAGATGATCTCCTCCCCTTTGCCTCATTCATCCTCTTGAGTGAGGGCTGGATTTGTTGATTCACTTGTCATAAGTACAATAAAGCAGAAATGATGAGAGATTAGGCTATAAAAAGACTATAGTTTTCACCCTGGATACTCTCTCTCTCTTGCTCCATCTTGGATGATGATCAGTTTCCCCCTGGCAAAAACAAATTGCCATGTTGTGAGAAGATCCCAAGGAGAGATTTGTGGAGCAAGCTTAGAAACAGACATTAAGCGGTCCATCAATAGCACATGCCTGAACTGGGAATTGGATTTACCTGTCCCAGTTAAGCTTTATGATACACACCCCCTACCCACTGCCAACAACATTATTTGCAATAGGAGGCATGCAAATTGGACAGAAACCAGGGAAGAAACTGAGGCTGGCAGAATACACAATCATGAAAGAAGGATACAACCATTTATATAAATATAGACTTTGGGTTTTCAGTCCTTCCACTACAACTTTCAAAATCAAAGAGAGATAATTCAATTGTCTATTATTTTGGCCATGTACTCATTCTTAAACCACACAGGATGGTAAAAGAAATGATCTAGCAAAGACAGCCTTTTACAGTGTCCAAAAATTCCTTTGCCTTCTGCAGAGAGAGTGAGCAGAACCCCTGGCCTGACAAGAACTCACTCAAATGAAACTGAGGTATTTCTCCATAATAAAACTGATATGCTGTCAAGAAGGGCAAATTCATTTTGGGCAGTCAAGATACAATGAATGCTCACTGTCTGAGAAAAGAGGAATTTGGTATTGAACATAATGTTTTTGTGATCTCCAAGTGAAGATGTGCATGTGGTTCAATAGGTGAATATGAAGCTGAAATGAGAGAAGCCAGAGACTTAGTTGAAAGGTGTCAGCATTTCATGTGTGAGTTCAGGTAATTTTACACAGTCAGCTATGGAGAACAAGATGAATAAGAGCCTTTAATTGAGGGAAGAATGCTATGAAATATTAATATTGCAATGAAATTTCAATATTGCAAAGAAAAAGAAGTGCTCATAAAGCTGGATGAGAAATGATGGTCAAAGAGATTTGAGGAGAATAAGCCAAATCCTGGGCACCAAAAATAAGAGACAGAGCATTTCAAAGAGGAAATGACGGGCAGGATCTACTGTATTTGAATCTTTCAGTGAATATCACTGCAAAATGGTCCTCACATTTGAAAATTGAAGTTTATAGATTCTTTTTTCAAAAATGAATCAGTTTAATTGCCAATCCTGTTCATAAGCGTTGATGGCCCTCTTTTGCCCTAAGAATCAAGTTCAAAATTCTAAGCCTAAATTTCAAGATTCTCACATAATCTGTCTACTGAATTTATCTACAAATATGGCTTACCTTCCTGACAAGACTATATTTTCCTTGAAGGCAAAGATTATATCTTAGTTTTCTGTATATTATCCAGCACATAATATGCATAATATATAATAATATAATATAGTGGGCTACCAATAAATCTATTTTAGACAAAAGGAGTGTTTTCATCTATTATTCGATTTAATTTATATCAAATATCCAGAATAAGGAAATACATAGAAACAAAGTACATTGCTGGTTGTTAGGGGCTGGGGAAAGAGGGCTGAATTCAGAGTAACAGCTAATTAGATAAAAGAAGTTTTTATTGCTCACTCATTCTATCTATATCTGTCTAAGTATGTATGTATCTACATATCTATTATCTATAAATCTGTCTATCTATCATCAATGTATCCATTTATTTTTATGAAACCTAGACTGTTAGTACACTAGCTTGGTTATAGTTTAAATTAGAAGGCTGACACTGGACTCTCTTTCTCTCCTGAATATTAGGTTTAGTCACTAAAACAGAATTCCCTACATCTTCCCTCTTTTCACTTTTTTTCTACTAATTAGCAAAGAGGACAGACTAAGTTCAGATACTGAGTTACAGTTCTATCCATATTTTCTTGACAATTTATCCTTTTCATTATAGAACATAAGCAAATGAAGAAAAATAAAACCAACTAATTGCCACTGTATGGTTTACTCCCTAATTTTTCTTAACCTATATTCAGCACCCTCTTCAAAAAGACAGCTACACTGTCATAAACACAAGAGGTTTTTGTGTAGGCCCCATTATGTGTTTGAAAACAAGCTTTAATACCTGAACAAAGAAAAAGGAAAAATGAAGCCTGAAATAAAAGTTGATAATATGCTCTCTACACCATCCCATCATTTTATTTATTTATTTATTTACTTACTTATTTTTTAGGGCCACACATATGGCATATGAAGGTTCTCAGGCCAGGGATCAAATTTGAGCTTCTGAGCTATACTACAGTCACAGCAAAGCCAGATCTGAGCCATATCCACAAACCACACCACACATCCTGGTGATGCCAGATCCTTAACCCACCGAGCGAGGCCAGTGACTGAACCCGCATCCTCTACTAGTAAGGCTCTTAACCCACTGAGCTACAAAGAAAACTCCCATCACATCCTTTTTAAATTTGGGAGTTGTTTACTGCCTGAAGATTTCCCAATCCGTGGTTACAAGAAAGCAAAGTGCAGGAAGAGTTCCTGGAAAACACACAAGCTTCATATTTTTCTCTATTGTTTGAGTCACCTTCCTAATAATGATATAAAGTTTAGGAAAACATTTCATAAACTTGGTTTTAAAACTAAAACTTTTGTTCAGTTTTACTTTGTTTAGTTCAGATATATACTTGGAAGATCTTCTCTGAGGTTAATGGTAATCCTGATTTGTTTCAATGTCTCCTGGTATTAATATTTTATAAGGCTTCCATGTGATTTGTGACATGACTTATTTAGAGTTAGCAGGAGAGCAGCCATCCTCCTTTGGCAATTCCAGTTTGCATACTAAATGCAGGTTTTCTCATGCAGTACAACACCTGCATAAATTTGAAAAATTGAGAATCATGAAAATAGTATTTCAGTAGCAATTCAGTTCAGCAAAGGGACAAAATTTACCATTCAGTATGACACTGTGAACAAGGTTAATGCCCTGTGGAAACTACATTTCCCTGAAGATTTGTTGTTGTTGATGATGATTTTAAGTAAACACATACATAATCCTTCTATTACATGTGCTTTTCTGTGGGATGGATATCAAAATACTGCTGGAATATGTCTGTATCATGAAAAGGAAAATCTAGAGCTACAGCAAAAATAATGCACAAGACACACATAAACAAAAGCACACATACACAACCAAGTGGGAACAAGTCAACACTGATTTTTAAATAATGAGTATCTGATGTAATTTTATTTTATTGAAGGAATAAATATCTGTTAATTTTTAAATTCCCCTTATCCATTCCCAAATTCAAAGGTAACGACAATTTTGAAAAAACAGAAATTTGTATATGTTTACCTGCATTACACAACAAACTATCATTTTATGGTCTTTCATTTTAACCCAGGAAAACTGTCTCATTGTAGCCCCCCCACCACACCAAAATCATACAGAAAGGGAAAGAGAATACAACAATCTGTCCCCTGTGGTCAAGTTATGAATCATTATAATGATGAGGAATTTGGAACAGTCAGAGGTTTCTAAAACTTGGATGCTTTATTAAAACTTGAAAAGGTACCATAAATCAAAAAATTTTGTTTGTCCATTATAAATGAATCTTTGAACCAGCTCATGGTTACCACACACATTCCCTCTGTCTCTGCCTCTTGTCTCTGTCTCTCCCTCAATACATATTCACACACACACACACTTTTTTCCCCCACAAGTAATAAAAGCTAATTACTGAAATTCCTTAAAGATCTAGTTTTGTAGCACAGGAAAATAACAAATATTGACAGAAAATCTTAAAAGAAAAAACCCAGGACAACAAATAAATATAGAATAACTTGGTCAATACAGGTTTGTTAAGTTTCTGTTTTGTTTTATGAAGGTGTTCATATGCTTTAGCTGGCCCACAAGTTTAAGTTCACAATACACAAAACTACAATCTAAAAATAATTGATGTAATATTCCTCAATTCCTATTTCTAAAATGAGTTTTTCAAGACACATGTTTTAAAAAATGGGCTAGGAGTCCCTGCTGTGGCTCAGCTGGTTAAGAACACAGCTAGAATCCATGAGGATGCAGATTTGATCCCTAGCCTCACTCAGTGGGCTAAGGATTCTGGTGTTGTCTCAAGCTGTGATATAGATCACAGATATGGCTTGGTCCCCACATTGCTGTGGCTGTGGCATAGGCTTGCAACTTTAGTTCCCATTTGACCCCTAACCGGGAACTTCCAAATGCCATGGGTGAATCCATAGGAGGAAAAAAAAAAGAAACATAATCAGCTAAAACTACCAGTTTTCAAAGGAAAAGACAACGTTCTTTAAGAGGCTATTACACTATAGTTTTCCAGTTGGAAAATTACCATTTTTCAGCTTGAGAACCAGAAAGAAGAAAAAGAAAAGTCTGAGAAAGTTTTCTGTGGCTCAGATTCAATTTGATTACACAATTATTTAAATCTCCAGAAGTACTTTTGGAAATATTTTAGGAAATTATAATTAAATTAAAATCCTTCTTTTTTCAAATATTTATCCTTGATAATATATATATTATTACTTACTAATTATACATTTTATTTTAAGAGTTTAAATTTCCTATGGAATCTTGCTTAAGGAATTTCGTGGCATAATTTTCACACATTAAAATGACATTAGAGGAGTTCCCACTGTGGCACAGTGGGTTAAGAACCTGACTGCATTGACTTGGGTCACTGTGGAGGTGCAGGTTTTAATCCCCAGCCAGGCTCGGTGGCTTAAAGGAACAGGCATTGATTACTGCAACTGTGTTGTTGGTCGCAACTGAGGTACGGATTCTATGCCCGGCTTAGGAACTTTCATATGCTGGGAGTGCAGCCATAAAATGAAAAAATATGGCATTAGATTTTCTTTTTAAAAATTTTAGTTGAATATTGTGATATAGAGAGTGTCAGAAGATAATAACATGTTTTTCATATTCAAGCACTAATAAAATAATGGATAATTTTACTACCAGAGCAAAACTGAATATCTGTGACATGCTAAGAGGTAAATGCATTATTGCTATGAAAGTCTCTATATAGCTATTTATTCTAGTAATGTATAACTAATGTAAAGTAAAATCTTAAAGTTGATAGATGGTGGAAAAATAATATTTTGCATTGGCAGTACTAAGAAATATGAAAGTCAACTGTAACCTTTTTTAGGGAATCTGTTTCTGGGTCAGACTCTAGGAATACAAAAATCATCAAAACTTTACCTCAAGAAATTCAGTCTTACTTTCACGTTCCCTATGCTACTGTCCTTCCCTTACAAACATATATTCCCTACTTGCCAACATTTTCACTCTTCTTCCTGGCAACTCACACTGATAGACACACACGCAAACACTTTCTCATACATGTGACATGGTAGGATGCTTATAGAGCAATATTCATTGTACCAAGCATGTGAAAGCCAATATGTCCATGGTAGTCCCTTTGATTCTAAGTAATCTAGGTCATTCATTTATAAGAATGAGGGAATTTTTTTTTTTTGTCTTTTTGCCTTTTCTAGGGCTGCTCCCCCGGCACATGGAGGTTCCCAGGCTTGGGGTCTAGTCGGAGCTGTTGCTGCTGGCCTTCGTCACAGCCACAGCAACACAGGATCCAAGCCTGTCTGCAACATATACCACAGCTCATGGCAACACCGGATCCTTAACCCACTGAGCAAGGCCAGGGATCGAACCCGCAACCTCATAGTTCCTAGTCGGATTCGTTAATCACTGAGCCATGACAGGAACTCCAGAATGAGGGAATGTTAACCGATACAAAGAAAAAAAAAAAGGTTAGAAAACCAGTATAAGAAAATGAAAGGAATTTCTGCTGTGGTGCAGTGTAAACAAATCCAACTAGTATCCGGGAAGATGAGGGTTCAATTCCTGGCCTTGATCAGTGGGTTGGGGATCCCTCATTGCCATGAGCTCTAGTGTAGTTCTCAGACATGGCTTGGATCCTGCTGTGGCTGTGGCTGTGGCTGGCAGCTGTAGCTCCAATTCGACTCAACTTAGCCTGGGAACTTCCATATGCAGCAAAAGAAAAAAAAAAAAAGAAGATGAAGAAAAAGAAAATGAAAGAAGAAAAATAGGAAGATATGGCAATTCTTTCTGCAGTGTTGCAAAAAAGCTTCTATGAGAGATCAAAACTGAGTTGATTATTTTAGATTGAGTCATAAATTACCAGCTGGTTCTCGGAAATGGGGATAGAAGAAAAGGATCAACTTTTACTAGAGAATATATCGTATGACAAAATGTAGAAGAGAGAAGAGTAAAATTTTGTAGATTTGAAGTATAAAAGTAAAAAGAGGTCATATCAGGAAAAGAGATGTGTTAATAGTAAGATATTCAAATCTTTGAAAATGAGAAGTAGAAAAATATCACCCTTAATTTTAATTTTATATTTAAAATTTAAGTATTTGAATGAACTTTTTAAATTTCCTATCTGTAGTTTGATTCCTTACACCTTGTAGGAACAACACTTAGACTCTAATAAGAACTGTGATCCTCCTGCATGTTATCATAATACACTAATTTAGGTCTATCTTATAATTTGTCACATTTATGATTTAATCCTTATAGTCCTATAATATTCATGCTTTAAGGATAAGAACCATATTTCTGATTCACTTAGGTGGTCCCTAACACTTCAAATAAAATTAAATTTTAACAATTATTTGGCGAATGAATGAATGGATTCTTCACTCTTCCTCTCCTCTTGCTCCTGGGAAATATTTTTTCCTTACCCATTATCTCCTATCTCAGTAAATGTCACCACAATCTATCTAATTAGTCAGGACATTTGCCTGGGAATTTCCTTTACTCTAATCTCATACAATCAATCTTAATCATGGGAAAATACTCTCAGTTTTTAATTATATCATGAATTTGACACCTTTCCACAACTGAACCATTGTCTGAACTATTGAAATATACTGCTGACTTATTTTTTGAGTTTCTACTTGACAGTTTCCATAAAGCAGCACAAGATGTCTTTTAACAAAGATAAATCAGAACCTGTCACTACAATGCTCAAAATGGCTTTCTCATTCAACATCTTCTAGGATGTGGAAAGCTGGGAAGACCATCACCCCCACTTAGACAACAATAAAAATCCAGATATAGTAAAAAAGCAAAGCTTTTCTTAAGCCTGTAACTCAACTTCCACTGTTCAGCATGGAAAGTTCAAAGACTGAATCACAAGCTATAAAACTCATGAAAGAAATAAGGGGAAAAATAATACCAAAAGACAAAGCATTCAATAGGACCAGACTGAGATGACCCAGAGAGATGATATGAAACAATGATCATTAATATGGTAAACTTGCCTAGTGGAATGTGGAAAATAAATGCAGAATTTGGACAGAGGTAGAGAAAAGATAACATGGAAACACTAGGGGGGAAAGAAACACTACTAAAGATAGCACTCTGGGACAAGAATATATAGTCAACATACATGTAATTCAAATTCAGCTGCATTAATAAAGACAGTGTGGTACTGGTACCAAAACATATATACAGACCAAAGGAACAGAATAGAGAACCCAGGAATAAACCCAGACACCTACAGTCAATTAATCTTCAACAAAGGGAGGCAAGAATATAAAATAGGAAAAGGTCTTTTCAGCAACTAGTGCTGGGAAAACTGGACAGTCACATGTAAATCAATGAAATTCAAACCCTCACACCATGCACAAAAATTAAACTCAAAATGGCTTAAAAACTTAAACATAAGATACCATCAAACTCCTAGAAGAGAACATAGGCAAGACATTCTCTGACATCAATCTTAAGAATGTTTTCTCACATCAGTCTCCCAAGGCAACAGAAATAAAAGCAAAAATAAACCAATGGGACCTATTCAAACTGACAAGCTTTTGCACAGCAAAGGAAACCATAAAAAAAAAGACAACTTACGGAATGGGAGAAAATAGTTTCAAACGATGCAACTGACAAGGGCTTAATCTCTAGAATATACAAGCAACTTACACAACTCAACAGCAAAAAAAAGCCAACAACCCAATGGAAAAAAACCTGAACAGACATTTCTCCAAGGAAGATATACAGATGGCCAACAAACACATAAAAAAAAAAAAATGCTCAACATCACTGGTTATTAGATAAATGTAAATCAAAATTACTATGAGGTACCATCTCACACCAGTCAGAATGGCCATCATGAAAAAGTCCACAAAGAACAAATACTGAAGAGGGTGTAGAGAAAAGGGAGCCCTCCTTCACTGTTGGTGGGACTGTAAATTGGTACAACCACTATGGAAAACAGCATGGAAGTACCTTAGAAAACTATACATAGAACTATCATATGACCCAGCAATCCCACTCTTGGACATATATCTGGACAAAACTTTCCTTGAAAAAGACACATGCACTGGCATGTTCATTGTAGCACTATTCACAACAGTCGAGACATGGGAACAACCTAAATGTCCACTGACAGATGAATGGATTAAGAAGATGTGGTACATACACACAATGGAATATTCTCAGTCATAAAAAAGAACAAAACAATGTCAACAAAATGGATGTAACTAGAGACTCTCATACTAAATGAAGTAAGTCAGAAAGAGAAAGACAAATACTGTATGATATCACTTATATCTGGAATCTAATATATGGCACAAATGAACCTTTCCACAGAAAAGAAAATCATGGACATGGAGAACAGACTTGTATTTGCCAAGGTGGAGGTGGAGGGAGTGGGATGGACTGGAAATTTGGGGTTAATAGATGAAAACTATTGTCTTTGGAATGGATAAGCAATGAGATCCTGCTCTATAGAACTGGGAACTATATCTAGTCACTTATGATGAAGCATGATAATGTGAGAAAAAAGAATGTATATATGTATGTGTGACTGGGTCACCTTGCTGCACAGTAGAAAATTGATAAAACACTATAAACCAGATATAATGGAAAAAAAAATCATTAAAAGGAAAAAAAGAGAAATGGACAAATATGCAATTATAGTTGAAGACTTGAATACCTCTCCTTCAGTAATTGATAGAACAAGTAGAAAAAACATCAGTAAGAATACGGAAGATCCACCAAAATTCTCAACCAGTTTGGCCTAATGAATATTTATAAAACACTCACTGAAAACATCAGAATATATATTCATTTTAGGTGCACAGATCAGTTTCAACAAGGTAGATGTATTCTTGGCCAAATATTAAGAAGCTTCTAAAATTTGAAAATAATTAAAATAATGTCAAGTAGTAGTCTAATTATAACAGAATTAAACGAGATTAAAATCAGAAAGATCTGAAAATTCTTGAAAAAAATATAAATTGAACAATTCATTGTTAAATTACATGGGTCAGAAAGACAATACTTAGGTTTATATCATTAAGGCTACATAATTAGAATTTAAATAAAGATTTTTATGTCCACTGTAAGAAATTTTAAGAAGATTTTTATATCTGCTTTAAGAAATTTTAAGAAGAAAAAATTAAATCTGAATCAAGTGGAAGTATTAAAATAATGTAGAAAAAAGAAGAAATAAAAAATAGGAAAATAAAAATAGAGAAAATGAAACCAAAATTTAGTTATTTGTAAAGATAAATAAAATTAATAATCATATAATCCAACCAACGAGAGAAAAGAACATACATAAATTATCAATATCAGGTATAAAAGAAGCCATTATTACAGGTCATCAAGACATCTAAAGGATTAAAAATAGACTATTAGAATAATTGTATGGCCCTAACTTTGACAACTAAGGTGGAATGGCAAATTAATTGAAAGGCAAACATTATTCAAGAAGCATATTCAAGAAGAAATAGATGTGGCTGAGTAGTCCTAAATCTATTACAAAATGTGAATAATTATTAACCATTATCTCTAACGAAGATATCTCTAGGCCCAGATGGAATATAAATGCCAAAAACCCTCCAGAAAATAAAAGCAAAGGAGCCACTGTTCAATTAATTTTTTAATACCAGAATTAACTTAATAAAAAGCCAAAAGAGTCTACCACAAACATACAACTTAGATTACATCTAACAATGAAAGATTAAATACCTCCCTACAAAGATCAGGAAAAAAGCAAATATTTCCATGCCTAGTGCTCTCATTTAGAAATCATACAGTACAAAATACAGATGAGAAAATCAAAGAATATCTAAGTAAAACCTTGTTATAGATTGGAAGATTCAATAATGTTAAGAGAGCGGTTCTATAGATTAAATGCAAATCCAATAAAAATACAGGTTTGTTCCATTTATTTTTTTGTTTGTTTTTTGAAATCAAAAAAAATAATTTTAACTTTGATCTAGAAAAGGAATGGAACTAGAATAAGCAAATCAACCTGAAGAGAATAAATATCCTGTCATGGCACAGTGGTTAATGAATCTGACTAGGAACCATGATGTTGCAGGTTCGATCCCTGGCCTTGTTCAGTGGTTTAGGGATCTGGTGTAGGTCACAGATGCGGCTCAGATCCTGCATTGCTGTGGCTCTGGTAGGCCAGCGGCTATAGCTCCAATTAGACCCCTAGCCTGGGAACCTCCATGTGCCGCAGGAAGCTGCCCTAGAAAAGGCAAAAGGACAAAAATTAAAATAAAATAAAATAAAATGACAGATCATTGACTGGAGGAAAAATACTTATAAAACACTAATCTCATCATGGACTTATATCCAAAATATATCAAATATTCTCAAAACTCTATAATAAGATACAAAATGATCCAGTTTAAAATGGACAAAAGTCTTGAACAGACAATTGATGAAAGAAGACATATAAATGGCAAATGAGTTATAAAAGGAAGTTCAGTAACATTAGCCATAGGAAATT
The DNA here is from genome assembly GCF_016906955.1 of Phacochoerus africanus. Classification (NCBI taxonomy): domain Eukaryota; kingdom Metazoa; phylum Chordata; class Mammalia; order Artiodactyla; family Suidae; genus Phacochoerus; species Phacochoerus africanus. Next base: position 265,066,290 of record NC_062544.1, read on the forward strand.
GCAAGTTAAAATTGCAATGATATCATTATATATGCAAATGCACAACGATTATATCATATGTTTTCTTCTAAAAATTTTAAACTTTCACCATTTAAATTTGTCTATGACCTACTTTGGATTAATGGTTTTATATTTATTTTATTTTATTGTATATGGTATCGAATTGTCTTAGCTCCCTCTGTTGAAAAGATATTGTTTCTCCATTTGCATTGCTTTTGTAAAATTGTTGGCTCTGTATGGATGGGCATATTTATAGAATCTTTATTCTGTTCCATTAATCTAAGTTTTAGTCTTTTTGATAATTCCATGTGTCTTAATTATTGCAGCTTTATAAGAGTTGGAATCAATTAATGTGAGTCCTTCAACTTTATTATAGTATTTTTGTTTCTTATACTAAAATACAAAAATCAGAATTGCAAAGTCAATAGAGTCTGTGTCTATTTTGTTCACCATAATTTTTTTCTAGACACTAGAACCATGCTAGACAATTGGCAGATGCCTAATGAATATTTATGGAATGAATAACAACAAATAAAAAGTTTTTCTTCAAGTTCCTGCTGTGGCACAATGGGTTAATTCCAGTGTAAGTCTGCAGGGGCTTGGTGGCTCTGGAGGAGCAGATTCAATCCCCAACCTAGCGCAGTGGGTTAAAGGATCCAGTGTTGCTGCAGTTGTGCAGCTTGGATTCAATCCCTGGCCCAGGAACGTCTATATGCTATGGATGGGGCCATTTAAAAAAAAAAGAGAGAGAGAGAGAGAAGTATTTTGGAACTGGATTCACTATACAAAAAATTGTAATTTACATTACACCTTTTTAAAAGAATATCAAGAATCTAAGTTAGATTCCTTAGACTTTCAAAGTTTTTCCTGGGTGATCATATTTATTTATTTATTTATTTATTTATGAGATCTTTTAAATTGTATGACACTTTCCATTTCTTTCTCAGGACATTTTTAAATCCTTAAAATAAAATGTTCCAAGCAAAAAGAAACACAGATATGCAGAAATAAAGTTATAAAAGACTTAAAATTGTTTGGTGTGCTAAGATGAGTGCCTCATTATTAAATGCATTAATATGTTTAGCAGGAAGGAATCTAATAATTATGGTTACGAAGTAGTGCTGAATGTAAAAGTAAACATGTATACAATATCTCTAATGGGAAAGGAAAAGAAAATCGTGTGATTTCTGCGGATAACAAAGTATTTCAAATACTGCTGTGATTTTTTTTTTTTTTGTCTTTTTGCTATTTCTTGGGTCGCTCACGTGGCATGTGGAGGTTCCCAGGCTAGGGGTTGAATCGGAGCTGTAGCCACCGGCCTATGCAAGAGCCACAGCAACGCAGGATCCGAGCCGCGTCTGCAACCTACACCACAGCTCACAGTAACGCCGGATCGTTAACCCACTGAGCAAGGGCAGGGACCGAACCCGCAACCTCATGGTTCCCAGTCGGATTCGTTAACCACTGCGCCACGATGGGAACTCCACTGCTGTGATTTTTTATCCACACTTCTAAATTAAAAAATAATAATAAAAAAGGCTAAATTTCAGTAAAAGACTGATGAAAACAAATGTGTAATATTTTTTATAAGCTCATGGATTTCATATTTCCATGAAGCTCTGGACTGACTGAAGATACAAACTTAAGGATCTCTGCTTTAATAGAAATATATATTTTTTCAAATGCTCCTCATATTTAATAGCAGAGAATATTTTTTAAAAAAATTAGTCAACAATGAATAAATACCTTCACTCTGTCTCCCTGTCTCTGTCTCTGTCTTCCTCTGTCACTTTGCAAAAGAATACCAATTAAGAAGAGTAAAATTTATAGAAAAAATTCTTATCATGAGTGAATCAAAGAGGGTTTTCTGCTTTTACACAATGATGCTTGCTATTTTAGCTATTTCACAGAAAAAAAAAAAAAAAAGATCTGAAACCATCTAGTGCTCAGGTTCTGAGAGCTGGCTGCAGAATAGTTCTCTTGAAAGCATTTGATAGAATCCAGAGATAAAGAGCCAAAGGTAACAGGGAGGTCTGCTAGAAGAGTCTATAGAATTGTGAGTATTTGCGGAGAAGTGCCCCTCAGGTAATTGATAAAAAGTAGAGGTGTAGTCCACCGAGATAAGAAACTACCAAACAAGAGAATAAAAAATTTCTGCTGGGAAATACTGAGCTAATCCATCAAGTTTTTTTTTTTTTTTTTTTAGTCCTTTTCTATTTCACTTTCTTTCAATAAAGTCTTCATTTTGACAATGGGGAAAGGGTTTACACAAAGAGCTTGTAATGGAAAAGTATAATAATCCCTAAATTCACTTTCTAGGACAAGTTTATTGCAACAAAAGAAGGTAGAAAGTTGGCAATTTTTAGCACATTTGGACTACCTGTAAGCAAACAAGGATTTATAAAAACATCTTGGAAATTTAATTAGTTTGGTTAGCTGAATAGAAATCTGGTTTTTAGTGGGAAAATGTAGAGGTTATATTAAACAGCCAAGATTTATTTCTGCCTCTCACCCTAAATATATATTATATAATATAAAAACTCCTGTCAATAAAAATTGGCACTCTAAACTGTTTTCCTGCTTTTACTGAATGAGTTATGGAATTGTCAGGGAAGAAACCAGCATTTCATGATAACAATATTTTGGTGTAAAAAAAATGTGCCCTAAAACCTATTAGCTGAAGGATCACAGAAAAGGCATTTGAATAGTTCGTCCCTCGTTTCTTGGATCACTGGATATTACCCACCAAAGATAAAAGCCTTAGGTCATTATTTTCCTTGTGATTCTTGGAATCCCCAAAGTAGAAGTGTTTCGCAAAAATCTAAATTACTGCCTGGTGGCCTAGAGGTATCTGACCGAGTTTTTTCCTTACTATGCCTTTGCTTTTTGGTCTGCATCACCTGTAGTATGCATTGACCCACCTGCCATGGTCTGCTGTGTGAATGGTGCTTTCCTCTAGCAGTGTTACTTGACCTCTGACAAACCTGGGGAAATAATTCCCTTTACAGTCACTACTTTGGATTCATTACCATCTCTGCCTACTTCTATAGTTTCTCTCTCTCTCTCTCTCTCTCCTAGGAAGAGAGGAGAATATATTCCTTTGGCAGTCCTAACTCATGTAAAAAAAGATTACAAAGCAGAAATATTTGCACCCCCATTGATTCAGTCTTATGTAGTCTTCTCCTTGCAAAAAGGCCATGGATGAGAATGTTGAGAGGTTAAGTTCATTCAATAGCTTACATTCTACCCAAGATGGCTATTCACCTCTCCCACATAGGCCCTGGTCAGTCTCACCCTCCCACACCAGAGTCATTTCTCATTAATGGGCATATTTTTTCTCTAAGGTATCTCATTATCTTTTCAGTAATCTATGTTTTACGGCATTCTATTCTACCACCATTTTTCCAGATGGATTTGAGTCTCTCTTTTCTATGTTCCATGGGAATCTGTGACTATAAATCTGGGGAAGTGGAGTTCCTGTTATGGCTCAGTGATTAACCAACCCAACTAGTATCCATGAGGACTTGGGTTTGATCCCATGCCCACTCAGTGGGTTAAGGATCTGGCATTGCTGTGAGCTGTGCTGTAGGTCGCAAACATGGCTTGGATCCCACATTGCTGTGGCTGTGGTGTAGGCTGGAAGCTGCAGCTCCAATTCGGCCCCAGCCTGGGAACTTCCAGATCTGGGGGAAGTGGTTAGATACAAGCTTAGAACAATATTAAGCATTTGATACTGATAAGGAGATTTGCTTGCCCAGAAATCCATTTGGTCATCCTTAGGAGACAGTTTAATAGCATTGACCAGCCTAGCCAGCATGTCCCAAACTCACTTAAGTCTCAGAGAGGGCAACATGTTATAGAGCTCCTCACCCATGTACCATCTAATTATCACTATAACTCAATGATGTTGTATAGAATTACTATTTCATATTTTGCAATAAAAGAATCAAGATAAATTGAAGTCAAATAAGAAGTGGCAAATTTAGAGAAAAACAAGGCATATCTAAACTCCCCAAAATTTGGAAAATTAAATGAGCCATTACCTGTAAAGTACATAACACATTGCCTGGCACTCAGCAGCCATTTAACAAATAAATAGTTATTTTAAATTAAAAATAAAAAAGGCAGAGATAAAATCAGCAAATAAGAGACTGAGGAGTATGTGTTTTAACTTTCACATTTCTGTATCCCAAACATATTTACTAAGTCATTATATAAACAGTAATTGCAAACTCTGGTTAGTATCTACTATTAATGGATTAACACTATTTTTTCTACTACAGTTTTTACTCATAAAATATATTAGGGAAGAGGAGTTGCTCTTGAGTGGAAGCTTAGATGGACTAAGAATATATGGCTGGCTTACAGGACAGCAATCAGGCAGGGCTCACATGCTATTAGAGGTCTTGAATTTAAAGTTAGGCCAGTTAGCAAGGGAGATTACACTTTTTCTGCTACATTCAGCTTCATGCTTTTAATTATAATAGCTAATAGAATTTAACCAAAATAGGCCTTTTGCTATTAGGCTGAAGGGAATAGCGAGACCAGATGTATCAGCTGTGCTAGTTTATGCTGCAGAAAATAAAATAAATAATACTCACTAGCTTAAAACAATTCAAGTTTATGTCTTGCTTATGTTACAGGTCCGTCATAGTCATTAGCAGGGAAGGATTGCTGGTTGTAGTCAGTCTCTGGAGAGTCTCCATTTGATTAATTACTTCAGCTTCAAAGGACCCACATATCACTTCTACCCAGAATTCACTGGCCAGCGCTAGGCAAATGGCCCCACCCAGCAAGGAGAGTGAAATCCTACCTGAACAGGAGACAATCAGAATATTTGGTAGCACCACTGATTCTTGTCACACGCAGTGGACGAATCATCTGGATATATACTGATATCAAGGAAGCATGTGATAGGATCAGTGTCAAAGTGAGTTTCAGTGAGTGAAGAGGTCAAATCTTAAAAGAATGGAAAGGTAGATGAAACTATAAATGAGTGGGAAAAAAGGATGAAGAATGAGTATAAAAATCAGATAAGAAGTGTTTTAAAGCAGAAATGAAGGGGTGGGTTCAATATGAGGAAATGAGGAATAAGATAATTGTCCACCTTCAGATTTAGTTTTCTGAGAGGTGCATGTAAGAGCAGTGATTTCAGGAGAAAACCCTGTTATTATTTGAAGCAAAAAGGTCGGGAAAATGATGAGAGGAGAGTTTGGGGTCAAAGTCTTTTACTGATAATGGATCAAGTGATTTAGGAGACACAAGAGAAGTATTTTAGAAGTTGGGGAGGATGGCAGATAGGATCAGACGAAACAACATACAGATCCAGATTGTGATGTGTTTCCAGGAAATAAGGCACGATCTAGGCTCTCTGAGTATCTTATGATTCCTGATGCACAAAGACAAAGGGCAAAATGAAGTTCATGTCCATGCTCTTCAAGGCTTATTGTAGTTGTGACCTTGTAAAGAGAGAGAAGAAAGAGAATTGCCAGGAGCACAGAGAACTTGCTGATTTCTTCAAATCTGTACATCTTCACCATCATAAGTGATGAAGGAGTTGAAAGAGCGCGTGGAGTTGTAGGTTAATAGAGTTATTGAAAAGATTTGCACTATGGCAGCAACGCTTTCAGATAATAATAGCTTAGAATACATTTATCCACGTAAGGTAGCCTTTCAGTTTACTCAGAAATCTGACCGGAATTTATTTCTTTTCTATATGGATGAAGAACCTAATAAAAATCCTAGTTAGCTTGACATGCTCTTGTGGAAAATAAATAATAGGTGTGTACATAATTAGATGCTAGACTAGAGAAATTACTGGAATATTGTATATGATTCTATTGCTAAAGATTTGTTATAGTGATGAGGCTTTTACCTTTGTGTTTTATCTAGCTGAATTGTTGAGCAGGTAATTATTTTAAAAAATAGATCTATTCAACTAAGGTATTAGGATGAAAAGCTATTAAAGAAGATAAAGATACGATTGGTTTCTGACCCAGTAACTGGTAACTGAGGAAATAAAATTTTTTAATCACTTAATTTATCACATACCTGTTTTTCAGTTTCCTGTAATTTAAAAGCATCATTTTCCCCATCTTTACTTTTAATGAACTCCCTACCGATTAGATCATCTGAGTGCTTTCTCTAAATTTGAATTAATAGATGTTTATAAAATAAATATGCCCATTGTATATCTCTTATAACCAATTAAAATATCTAATTTAGAAATAAAAGGTATTGAATTAAGCAACTTATTAAAAAAAAATTTTGTGGTAGTCTTTGAAAAGAAATAATGCATTATCTTAAAATTAAAGGTTTAAAACTTCCCTTATAAATAATAGAAAATGGATATGTTTTATTAATATGCAGAAATGAACTTCAAGGAAGTATGTCTAAAACTAACAGTAAAAGCACAAACCACTGAATAACAACCATTCTAGATTATAGAGAACTTACTTTCTAATTTTATTTTATTTAAGTATAGTTATTTACAGTGTTATGTTAATTTCTGCTTCACAGGAAGGTGATTCAGTCATACATATGCACTCATCCATTTCCATATAGATTATCACTGAACATTGAGTAGATTTCTCTGTGCTATACAGCAGTTCCCCGTTGACCATCCATTCCTTATATAAATGTATGGATTTTGCCAACGTCAAACCCCAAATTCATCCCTCTCCCACCATCCTTCCTCTTTGCTAACTGGAAGTTGGGTCTTTTTCTGTTTTGTAACTAAGTTCATTTGCAAAATTTTTGAATTTATTTTCAAGTCCCTTGGATGACAGTAAAGGATCACTGGGCAACCTCTTTCATTCTTCCAAGGGCAAGATGAACTTATCTAACAGATATTCCTTAAAGTAATTTAATCTGCACTATCACTATGTTCTACCTGTTTCCTATTTTAAGAGAAATGATGAACTAGTTTATCTGATGAGGTGTCTCAACCACTTTTAAGTGCATAATATAAATTTGAGATCTCCTTTCATGAATACTCAAATATTCAAAAGTGTAAGTTACCAACATCCACTATATATGGAAGTCTGTGCTCTATGTTTGTAAATCAGATTCACTGCTAGATGTGGGAAATACATTTAAAATTCAGGAGGTGGGAGCTCCTATTGCGGCTCAGTAGAAATGAACCCAATTAGTATCCATGAGGATGCAGGTTTGATCCCTGGCCCCACTCAGTGTGTTAAGGATCCGGCATCACCCAGAGCTGTGGTGTAGGTTGCAGATGCACTTGGATCTGAGGTTGCTGTGGCTGTGGCGTAGGCCGGCAGTTGCAGCTCTAATTTGACCCCTAGCCTTGAAACTTCCATATGTCATACCTGTGGCTCTAAATTTTAAAAATAAAAAGCAAGAGATATTTTGGCATCCATGCTCTTAAAAATCATCTTAAGGAAAAATTCAAGGTGATTATGGAGATTTACTTTAATATAGGTGTTGGAAATTTTACCGAGTTGGTATGTCAGGTAATTTTGTTAGTTAATACATTTAAAAGCTCTTTGGTCGTGGTTAACATAGGTGCAATTTATTCTGGGACAGCAGATATGAGCCCAATGAACTTGCATATTCAGAGAGAAACTGCTTTGCTGAGCTGGTTCATGGGATTGGCAAGCTGCAATTTTTAGACCTGACTGTGCTGTAGGTAGGTTCAGCTTTTCCTAATTCTCTGTGGCTAAAATGCCTTCAACTCAGTAAAATCATGACTTCAAGTATTGCTGAGCAATTTGTTGGTGATAATGTCACAATTTCAAAAGTGATTCCTGATTCAGGTGAGAAAAACCTCCTTAGGATATGTGTGAGTTTTAAAGTTTCTCTCCTATATGTGTGCTTTAGATTCAAGTACAGATGATTAAGGGAACATTTTTGCCTCAAAACTGATGGCATATCCTTAAGATTTGGTGGGGGGGTGTGGCTTATGAATTTAAGAACCATCTGAAAAATTTTATAAACAGCTGTGTTCCAATTTTGGGTTCTTTGGCTCTGATTGACCATTGATCACATAAATATATCAGACATATATTACTAACTTAAACTTTCTCAAATTCTTACATACTCAGATTCTTTAATAAAGATTTCACAAATGTCTCTATTTTCATTGGCTTAATGACAACAAAAATCTATCAGTGATGAGGACCGGGACTAAAACTATATCATCGTATATCAGCACTAGAAAGATCTACATTTTGAAGAATAAAGGCTACATGTGTTTAACACCGCTTCCCATATGGTTGATTTAAGTTCCAAAACCTGATACTCCAAGACCATCGTGATCTGTATCTTTCCTTGCTTTCCACACTTATTTATTTTATATCCCACTTTATTCTTCATTTACTGGCAATTCAAATTGATTATAATTCCCAGAATCCATTATGATATTTTATATTTCTTTTTTTTTTATAAAATTTTATCTTCCTTGGAATGACTATTCTCTTTTTGCCACTGAACTTTTACTCATCTTTCAAAATATAACTTAGAAATAAATTCCTCGATTAAACTTTCTCTTATTGCCTCAGGCAGGTAACTTTAGGCCAGATCTCCTGGGTTCTCTGTATTATTTTTGTAATATTTCAATTCCATATTTAGCAACCTGCCTTCACATTTATATTTTGAATTATAAAACTTCTTTTCTAGATAATTAAACCATGAAATATAAGTACCCTTTTTATCCATATATGATCAATATATTTCATGCACAAAATATGTTAATAATAATAATTTATTTGAATTAATATGAAATTTTTTACCAATAATAACAAGTCATGTGTGACAAATCCACATACATAGGAGTTGGAATAGGATATGTCATTGAAAAAAATCTGTACAACTCCCCAAACTAAACTTTGAGAGTTCTAGAAGTTTCCCAAGGGCAATAGAACTGCTCAGAGAATCTTCTATGACTCATAATCTCTCTAATAGACTTTTCTCCAGCTCAAAGCTTTTCTGTAATTCCAAACTAATATTCTCTTATAATAGGAATGCATACAATTGACATTGAGGATAAAATTTGGGGGGCATACAGGTAGCATTTTACATTTTTTTTTCCTCTGTTCTTATGGATATTTATTTTTCTCACATATATTTTCAAACACTTTACAGAATATAGTTTACATCCCCTAAAAAGTAGACTGTTTAAAAAAAAAGTAGAATTATTTTTCTTTTAAAAGTGTACATACAAGCCTTATTAAAAAGATAGATTAGCTGTTATTTCACTTCTATTCCTATGGAACTGATAAGTATATAAGTGATTCTAGCATACCAGGAATCAAAATATTTGAGAAACAGTTGTCTACCCCATATATAAGTAGAAATACTGCAGAGGGATTAAACTCACCTACAAACGTGGATGGGTTGATATGGACTCATGATCAATCAATAAATATTGTACCCTCAGAAATATATTGACAGTTGTGATAAAGCAATGTGGTTCTACTGCATAGTATAGGGAACTATGTTCAATCTCTTGGGATAGACCGTGATGGAATAAAATATAAGAAAAGGAATATATATGTATGTATGTATATATGTATGACTGGGTAACTTTGCTAAACAGCACAAATGGACACAACATTGTAACTCAATTAAACTTTAATTTTAAAAAAGAAAAAAAAAAGAATTAGCATCATATTGTTTATAATCTATTTGGAAATTCAGTATTTACTAACCTGAAACAAAAGCTTATAAAAAAGAATATGACATGTTAAGGAGTTTAAAGTGATGTCATTAAAGGGAACAGTAATAGGATACGTTGCTTTCCAACTATTTATTTCCCATCATAACTGCTTTATAGATTCCTTGTTCATCATCAAGAGTTACTCAGAAGTTCTGGTGCTAGAAATTACACCCTTCCTTCGTTTTGAACTTGACCATGAAGTATGCTAACATGAGAGAATGTGATATTTATTTTGTGAAAACAAAAACTTTAATGTGATTGCATGGTCTTGCTCAGTCCGTCTCTTATTTTGGTACTTTTGATCCAGGAAAGAATACCATGTTCCAAATAGAAGTTGCTTCATTCAGTCTCAGACTGAGAAGGCATGGAGAGCAGAGCAGAGCAAGTCAGCTGCCAACATGTCCTCGTTGTAACATGAGACATACATAATCGTTATTATTATAAAGTACTGATATTTTGACACTGTTTTTATTGTAGGACTTACAAAAAAAATTAACACTAGAGTCAGAGCACTATTACAGCATAAAGAAAATGAAAATTGTGTGCTACTGAATGCAGGCCAAGTGCCAGCCAGTGTGGACACCAGTAATAAAGTTTAGATGAAGGACATGCTAATGTTATTTCAGCTGAAATACTTGGTAAAATGATTTATTTATAGGTACATTACATATAAAAGTAATAAATGTGCACGCTACCTCTGTTATTAACTGTGTTTCCTACAGTGCTACAGTAAAAAGATAAGGTCAAGACAAAGTTAGGCTGTTGGCAATCGGAGATGAAACAGACAAAAAGGAATTCACATAATTTTGCACTTGCAGTTTTGAAAGATGCACTCAACTACAATCAGTACAACATAAACTTGAAGAAAGGTGTGAGCCACAAAGGCCAGGGAAGACAAAGCCTTGAGGAAAACACTACATCAAGGAATAGAAGGAGACGTAATCATCAAGCTGTTTGCTAATGATGCCTCTCGCTGACTTATGACCAGAGGAAAGAGACCAAGTGTGCAGTTCCCCAAAAGCCTGAGATCAAAATACCTATCAAGAAGTCTAGAAGAGAGATGTGTCTCACAAAGAATTGTGGGTGTGACTACTGGCACAAAGGCTCGGTGAAATCAAATAGCTAAATGCCAACAAGTTTTATTTCCGAAAGTGCCATCAGCTTGGTGTAAAAGAGACTCATATACAAAACAATCCTTAAGGCTCTCAATTTTCCAATGGCAGAAACAGGACGTTACTCAGCTCTCATGATGCTCACTTTCTCCCATGTACCTTTCCCATGTCCCTGAGGAGGGTGATGGCAACAGAAGGGTCTCCAGGAAGGCAGAGTCCAAATTATGAGAAACAAGTTTTGATCATCGCTAATCTACATAGGAAGAAGTTAAATTGGAGTTTAATTAGGGGGTATTCCTTAAGTTCTGCGATGATGGACCTTTACTATTGTGACACAGGGATTAATTGCCATGCAGAAGTGACTCTGAATGTCTCTCTTTTTTTTTTTTTTTTCCTGTCTGAATGGGTATGTTTATTTGGTTTAGAGTATCCCTGTTTCACCATAAAATATTGAGTACGGATGGGACTACGTTTATTATATTGTTCATATGTTTCCAGATCAAAAGGAACTGCATCTGGACCTGATTGTGATCATGAAATGTAGGACTTTGCATTTTATGCCTTAATTGAAGGCATTTGCTTTATTCCTAGGAGAAGTATTGAGTGCATTTTTCACGCAGGAGGAAAGTCAATTATATGCCATCAAGGGCACAGATTGGAATAATTGGTATTATTGTTTGGATATCTGCTCTCTCCCCTCTAAGAGTGTTATATAAACTTGTATCCCAGAAAGTAAATTGCACTTTCCTCCCCAGTGTAAGGCATGTGTAAATGATTTGTTTTAGGCAAGGAAATGAGAGTAGACATGACATGCAAGACAAGAGTTCAAGTGGAATCTTTGGGTACATCTATGTAATTTATTTCAAATTCTTTCTTAAAAACAACATATCCCAGATGTTAGTTAATCCTTCACAGTGTGTTCTGCGACTAGATGATGCATGGAGCCAATTTGAGTCCAGTCATGTCCAACCTAATTCAGATGAGCTCAATTAACCCAAAAGTGACCTATAGCCTACCTTTAGCCAACATAGGGAATCAATTTTACTGTGGTAAAATGAAATTTCCTATTGCAATAAAGAACAAAAATAATCAGGCAAAACTTCATATATACCCATGAGATTTAATGCCATATCATAGAGATTTGGCGTCTGGATAACAAGAGGATGAAGCAAAATATATTTGAAGAAAAGATAGAGCAATTGCAAGGTGAGGTATCAGGAATAAAACTAGCTTGTTGGAGAAAGAGCACAGAACCACCTGCTTGAGAAATGGACTGACATTCTGGGCCACTTGATAAGATTCATCATCTCTGGGGCTTTCTGAATGACATAGTGGATTAACACAGCCTATGCTGCTAGGGATCACCTGTTTCTAGCTTCTGTTGACTAAATGCCTTGTGAATATGCTGAGATATGCTTCCTCTCAGAGTGCTCCTAAATGTCCCAAGACAGGAGCTAGAAAAGCAAGTCTATTTCCAGGATTTTCACTTTCATATTATGGTTTGTCGGAACATATTTAAATATTTGATAAGGTAAAATCTTTTAAACTTTCATTGACTCTGAATTCATATCCTTAGGAATTGTTCACAAAACTAATCTGAATTTAGAAAAATAATAAAATGGTAAAAAAAATCATTTCAGTTATCTCTATATTTTAACTGAATTTTTAAACATTTGGTTAAACTTTTTTCATAAAAAAATTTTCATAAAATTTTTTAACCGTATGTAACTGTATGTATATATATATATATATATATACATAAAAATAGTGGTATATCATTCAGTAAGAATAAAACTGTCAGCAACTGAGAAAAGTTATCTTTGAACTATGTGACCCAATGTCCTGTGGTCAGAAGGGTAGAGTCTTCTGTGACATTTCTTTCAATCTTAATGTCATCAGAGCCAGCGTTTTGGGGACATGAGTTTATTTCAAAACGACAGATGAGTCTTGTAGCAATTTTTCTTGTTCCCTTTCTGAAAATTGATGATTTTCAGTGATTTTTTTCAATACAGTTCATTTTGTTTTATCTTTCATGGATGGAAAGTGGTCTGCAATGGTGAAATTTATGTTAGTTTTATTTAACCAGTGAACTCCCTATGTCAGTAGGTGATTGAACTCATCTTCCAAAAGGGGAATTTTATTCATTGCCACAAACAAGAGTTTTAACATTATCAGATATTAAAAGTATTTAACAATGTAGTTCAATTCATAATCCAGGGTTCATTGATTCAATTTAATGATTTTCTTTATTTTAGTCCCGATTGAGTGACATCCCTTCCTTTCATTAAGATATTACTTTATAGGAAAAGAAGCCATTCATATTTCCTTTCTCTGTGTACACTGTAAATTTGATACTGGCTTAGCAAGCTGTATTTGAAAACCAGCCATTGTACTTGAACATTAAATCTCATATTTACATAGTTATGCATTAAAATTAATTTTAGAATATTTATCTAGACATTGTAAGTTGAAAATATAACCCAACTGGCTTAATTGACAGGGTACTCTAATTTATAATTTGCATTCCATAATAGCACAACAGAAAAAGTGGGCATTAAAGTTTTCAGGAGACCTACAAAAGCCCCTCCTGGCTCAAAATAGATATGTTTCCAGAAAACTAGCCCTATGATTAAGAGAATTCCTCTCTGCATCTCCTCAATAACTGCTCACTCCTGTTTTCCTTGTAGGAAGTGTATGGAACTCCAAGTATTAGTATCTCTATTTAGTGTCTGCATCCTTGCAAATTTTGAAATTATAACCTTATTAAAACACATGTCAGATACTTTAGTACTTTTTGAGTGTTATTTTTAGACCCTTTAAAGTTTTTCCTTGGGTTGTAGCATGTATTATAGCCCCCATATAACCTCAGATTTTTTTTTTTCTTTTTCTTTTTAAGGACCACACTTATGGCATATGGAAGTTCCCAGTTTAGGTGTCAAATCAGCCACAGCTGCTGGCCACAGCCACAGCCACAGCAACACAGGATCCTAGCCACGTCTGAGACCTACACCAGAGTTTACGGCAAAGCTGGATCCTTAACCCACTGAGCGAGGCCAGGAATCAAACCCACACCCTTATGGATACCAGTTTGTTTCATTATCCCTGAGCCACAACAGAAACTCCTTTAAATTAATATTTGGATCACTCTCCAGATGAAATCCACACCATACATCTATGTTCAGTCCCTTTGATCTTATTTGGGTTCCTTAAAATATTCACACATCACAGAGCTTCTAAATGCTGGAACATTTTTCCCCTATTCCCCTTTGCTCAACCAACATCAGCTGAATCTTCATTTCTCAAGACCAAAATCATGTTTGCTATGAATTTTTTCCTAAATTCTCAGACTAGCTTAGATGCCCCTGCTATATACTCTCTAAAAAAGATGAATGTCTCTGTCTAATATTTATACTCTAATCTTAATTTGTGTATTTGTCTTTAAAACTATTACATAGGATAGCATATTATGTTTGCCAGTTCTTTCTTATTTAAATCTGTGAAGAGTAGCATACATAATTAATTCCTCTGATAGCAGTTACTAAATTGGAGGAGAGGTGTCTATAGCTGAAATGAAAAGAATGCTAAATTCTAGAATTACAAAAATAAACGTAACTCAGGAGAAGGTCTAGCACTTAGAAAAGAAATCTGATTAACTCTCCGGAGCATTTTCAGAATTATGTAAATGTCTTACTCCACTTGGGAATGATATTTTCATTGAATGCAAGCTCTTTATTTGCCCACTTTAATTGCCTATCCAGGCACATATTTGGTAATTGCAATGCATAGGTCAAATAAACTCCCTAATATGTTTTCCAGCTCTTTCAGCAGGCTTTCTGCAAGTTAAATGAAAGTATCAAATAAGAAATTGCAAAATCAGTTTTTTTCATTCTAATTAGAATAGAACTTTTTTATTACCATTTTGAATGTTGCTATTTCATCTGCGATTTTGAAGTAGATACTGCCTGATGACTCTGGTAGAGAAAAAAAAAGGTCATGGCTAACTAATGTTGTATTGACTGCCTTTGTCTAGTCACAGCAGGAGCCATTGTGCTACGGAATGTTTAAAGAAAAGAAATCTGTGGCTTTTAGGATGATTGAGAAACTGTACAATGCCTGAGTAGGGGGTTAATTAGAAATGAAAAGGCTTAAAATTTCTCTCAAAGCAGATCTCTTTAGGGAGGTCATTTTCAGAAAGCATCTCATTTATGCATCTCCGAAGTGCTTTTTATAAAGCATAGTCTTTTTAAAAATGGAGAACCAGCCAAAAATCATAAAGATCAGAACTAGAAGGGATACATTAATGAATAAGAAATAATTGTACAAAAATCCATTAGGAAAAAAAAAAGAAAAAAAAAACACCAAAAAACAAAACACTCTTTGGAATTCCTGTTGTGGCTCAGCAGAAGTGAATCAGACTAGCATCTATGAGGATGCAGGTTTCCACCCCTGGCCTCACTCAGTGGGTTAAGGATCCGGCGTTCTTGTGAGCTGTGTTGCAGGTCACAAATGTGGCTCAGACCCTGTGTTGCTATGGCTGTGGTATAAGCCAGCGGCTACAGGCTACAGCACTGATTCCCCCCCTAGCCTGGGAACCTCCATATGCCACAGGTGCTGCACTAAAAAAAAGCAAAGGGACAAAAAAAATCTATTAAGAAATCTAGAAATTTTTTGTCTGTTAAAATAGTGCTATTTGCATGCATCTTATTGTTGATATGAAAAAATAATACTATTTTATGGCAGGTTTTTTCTAATTGATTGTTTCAGTCATTTTTCTATTTACATTAAAGGATAGATGTTATTATTACATTGGAATTTGTGATTAAATTGTATTCAGAGGAAGGAGAAAATTATATAAATTATCTTCAGGGGAAAACCAGTTCATTTTGTCCTACTTACATCACAAAACATGGACAGGATATTGTTGAGACTATGAAATAAAATCTTTTATTTCATTGAATATTCAAACAACTATAGGCTCTTATACTAGCCACAGAGAAAATAAAAAGGAAATATAAATTTACATAAGTTTTTTGGTTTTTTTTTTTTTTTACATTTTGGTAGCTTATACTCTAGTGAGGATAAGCGGTAGATTCAAAAACTAGTATCATGGGTATCACTTGTCATATCCCCAAAAGTGCCATCACCAAGATGAACTGTGGATAAGACAAAGCCAAGTTCATTACTTCAGTAGGAAAAACACTGTATTGACAGAATCTTAGTAGGGTCTCAGAAGGGAGACATCAATGGCAATACATTCAGAAAGTTTCGGAGATCTCATTTTCTTTGAGCATTTACTTTAGAAATTTGTAATTTTAAGTACTTTCTCCTCTCTTTGAAATGTGTATAAATCCTTTTGAAGACTATATTGGCATCTTGTTAGTTTATGGCTTAGGAAAGTCTTTCTCAAGGACTTAGAGACTATTTCTTTGAAATACAAGTATCAAGAGAGGCAGCACCCCTAACTTCTAGTCTCTGTGGGAGGGTAGAAGCCTAATTCTGTGGGCATTTTCCTCCAAGGTGCAAAACTACTTCCCATGATAAACATGGGAGAAATTTGGTTTTCCTCTGGATAAAACCAATTAACTCATACAAATGGACACCCTAATAATAATGTAAAGATGAATTATGTGTGACAAATAATGCTGTTAAATCCTCTGATTTGAGGACTAGTTATCACCTATTTTGAAAATACATAAGAAATGGGTTGTATCTTCATAGGTGCATAAAAGAGATTTATTTCTGTCTCTGAAATCTCTTAGCAAATTGCTTGTAATGCATATCACATTCTGGTTTAATTAATGTTTGTTCAATAATGAAAATGTTCTCTTTCTCTACTATCTTTGTGGAAAGAATTTCTGAGTTGAGAGACCTTGTTTGCAATTATATTTCCAGTACACTTCCATTACAGGGGGCCTGTTTGGGACTGGGGCAAAGTTTGTGCTGTAATAGTTTAGGATTGATGGGCACAGGGAGATTTCTTTCTTTCTTTTGGCTATGTATTCAGCAGCTTGATTTGGGATCTCCGTTCCCAGATCAGGGGTTGAACCTGGGCCACAGCTGTGAAAATGATGAAAGTATTACAGTAGATAGATAGCCAGGCATGAGGAGAACCATGGAACCATGGAACCAAATGGCAGAAAACCATGCATCATGCAAACATCAAGGTCCATGGGCAGATAAAGAAAAGCAGCAACCTCCAAACTGACAGGAAACCACACATTTTGGGGTGATAAGTACCCTGGAGTCAGACAAAGAAAGGTGGAAAAGGGCCAGAATCTCCAGTGTCCTATTATAAACTGTTGCTCATTATTGCCCTCTTTACAATAAAATTATAATAAAATTAGCTATGCAGATAAGAAGTACCCATTATGCAACAGTGCCATGATACTTTCAATCCAAGCTAAATAAGGACAAAAAATCCCTCCTCCCTTTGGGAAAGTGGAGCTGGAAAGAAAATCAGGGAATAAGACCCCCAAATCTCTCCTTCCCAGTGAATATTCTGCCCATGCAGTTGAATGCCCCTTATAACGAGTGTGCCAGAGAAACACAGGGCAGCTGTTTGCCTCTCTGCCTGTCTCTCTTTAAGAGGTAAATACACCTCTTTAATAAGTTTCTCACTTAAGGTAAAGATGAATTATTATTAATTTCTCAAATAAAGCCTCAATTTTCTTTCTCAATTTCTGCCTCATTTCTGAATACCTTCTGCGAGGAGATAAGAACCCTCCCTTTGGGAGAAAAAGCACTGAGTTCTAACACTAGACCACCAGAAAACTCCCAAGAGAAGGGTTTCAAGTGAGACTTAAAGAGTAAAGATTTGTTTGTTCAGCTGAATCAAACATTATTATTCTGAAAAGGAGCTATGGATAAGTAAAGTACTCTATGGTTGAGATAAATGGATATTCAGTAAGTTCCTAAAATAATACATAAAGTTATTATAACTTCATTTCTCTGGGTAAAAATTTTCTGGAGAATTAAATTCGTGTTAATTGCAGGCAGTAGAATATTAAATTCATGTTAGTGTAGACAACAAGCTGTGTGGCTGTAAATGGTTTCAATTCTCTTGTGGAAAATTGCCATTTAAATGATATAAGCCAACTGTTGTTGCTTGTTCAGAGTAAAGAGGCATCATATTTCAGTTGTGATGAGAGAAAGCATGTTCATAATTCTGTTGGAATCCATGACTGTTCTTAAGGACAAGAAAGAATTTCAATTAAAAGGCATGGGTAGGGAAGATGTTCTAGCTAGAATTGATTGGACAGCACATGAAGCTATAATCTA
This sequence comes from Phacochoerus africanus, assembly GCF_016906955.1. Taxonomy (NCBI): domain Eukaryota; kingdom Metazoa; phylum Chordata; class Mammalia; order Artiodactyla; family Suidae; genus Phacochoerus; species Phacochoerus africanus. The sequence goes on from NC_062544.1 coordinate 265,084,359, forward strand.
GGGGAGAGAAAGGGTATTTGAATATATAGCTACATTCATAAGTAGCCTGAGATGAGGCTGAAAGAAATATAGGGGAGAGATCGTAAGGAATTTTTTCTGTTGACCTTAGGATTTTGGTTTTTGCTGGCTAGGAAATCAAATTGACAACTGATTTCATAAAGAAATTTCAATTCAGTGATACCACTAAAGAAAATATATCAGCTAGAATGTTTTAGGAGTAGGAATTATTATTATTGACTTTAAGTATTCAGTATTAAAATATGTCTGGAGCAGGTAGTTCAAGGGTTTTATAATTCAGCTTCTCAACCATGCCTAGATTCTAGGTCACATTCCTGCTGTTTGCTTGTTCACCAGATGGCTGTTCTATAGATCCAGCATCACATGCTCACATAACCAGGTCCAAACTAGGACAGAAGAAGGTGGCTTTCTGTTTACTTATCTCTGATGTTTTTCTTTTTTCTTTTGTTTCTTTTTTTTTTTTTTTGTCCTTCTCCTTTTTATTTAATCAGGAAGGTATACCTTTTCAGAAATCCTCTAGAAGGCTTTATTTCAGATAAGAAAATGGACAAGACTGGAACATATACTCACACTCTTGTAAGGGAGGGAATATAAAAGTAAGTGGAAAGAAAAAAAAAAGAAAAAATTATTCCCCTATGCTTATCAATTTACATAAAGTTGCAAAAAAAAAAAAGTCTGCTATTTTGACTTGAGAACTAGCAGATTGAATTGGTAGACAATTTAATGGGACAGTCTGAATGAGATAGAAAAAAATGATAATGATTTCCTAAAATGTCAGAGGCTTGACATAACAGGTTAACTACTTAGAAAGCTTAAAATCCAGATATACCCCAGTCTCATGTTACGTTATGGTGTAAATTCCGAAAGATTAATGTGAACACATTAATTGTGAACAATGAAGCTAGATATAAGATAATCTATTTTTGGGTTTGCGATCAGATTATATCAAAGCACAAAATTGATATCATAAAGGAAAAGAGAGATTATAAAGAAAAAATATATGGTATAAACTACATGACCAAAATAAAGCATCAGAAAAAATTGTAGAAGAAAGTGCTCTCAAAATACTTGTCATTTATTTTATGAATGCTTATACATTATTACTAATTTACAAAGTTTTACAGCTTTGTAAAGTGTTTTAAAGCTGTTTCTTTAAAACACCCATGTTCAAAAAAGAATCAAAACATGCCATGCCATTTTTCACAATGCTCCATGCCAAGGTCATATGGTCCAACTCTGCCAAGGTCCAAGTTTTCATCTACCTGGCCTCCTTCCTCCAGCGAATCCTCAGAGCCCACCTCCTCTGGCTGCTCCAGGTCTACATCAAACACTACCCATATCCTCAGCTCCCCTATAGCAGAAGTCCTCTGCTGGGTAGAAACCACCCCACCCTCTTCAATCACCTCAAGGGCATGGACCCACCGCAGCCAGAACTACCAAGGCAGCCATCACCAGCCACTTCAACTATCATCTGTCTATCTATCTATTATCTGTTTATCCTCTGAAAGGAAGTAAGTGTAACACAGAGACCAGGCAGACAAACAGGCTCAGTCTATAAGGCCTCCCTTTAATGACTAAACGACAATACACTTTCTAAATAAAAAACAACACAGAATTAGAACATTGAGATGGAATATTCTGACTGTCTAGGTAACATAATAAGGACAGTTGAAAGTAGGACATTTAGAAAGTCCAGTGATTTGAACACTCTATCCTTCCTATAGCCTACCTCCTTGGTACTGCCAAGAATTTGCCAAAATGCTGTTCATTTAAAAAAAAAAAAAAAAGCTACAGATCAGACATTTTTGGAACATGAGTTTTGTCATTTACTGAAGATCTCTGAAGTGAAGAGCATGAATGTGTTTAATCACCAGCCAGGAGCAAAGAGTAATCACTGCCAATTTAGAGCAATGTAAACATTCTAGGCAAAATTCTCCTGTTCAGACACCTACTTCATAAGAAAGCTTTAACTATTTTAAAAATTGCTTATGCAAATATCTTTTACATATGTCTTTATAGTTCTTTTTATTTGAGTAAGATTATTAAAAGTAGAAAAGCAAACTAACATGATATTTATGTGTGTGAGCTCTGAAGACAGATGTCGTAGATTTGAAATCTGGCCCCAATGTTTATCAACTGTGTCCTAAGTTTATTTCACTACATGGCACTGCAGTTTTTCTCATCTGAAAAAGTGATTAATAATGATTCCTACTCCATAAGCTTGTTGTAAGGATAACACAGGTTACTATACATAAAGTATGTAGAATAGTACTTTTACCACCATACTCAACAGCTACAGGCTATAATACTAAGTCAAAAGCTTATTTTAATATGTCAGTATATTACCAATCATTTTCTAGTGATGTGGCGTGTTTTCATTTTTTGCTTAATCAAACTAGATATGCCAATTTCTGCTGTATAGCAAAGTGACCTCATCATTTATATTTCTTTTATCTTCCTTCTTGGTCTATCCTAAGAGATTGGATATAGTTCCCTGTGTGGTACAGTAGGACCTCATTGCCTATCCATTAGAGATGGAATAGTTTGCATCTATTAACCCATCCTCCCTGTCTGTCCCACTCCCTCCCTGCTTGCTCTTGGTAATCACTGTCTGTACTCTATGTGTGAGTCTGTTTCTGTTTTGTAGATAGGTTCATTTGTGCCATATTTCAGATTCCACATGTAAGTGATATCATATGGCATTTGCATTTCTCTATAAAGAGAAGAAATATTAATGGAAGACACAGCCTGCTTTTTCTTGGCAGAAATCTCCATGGCTTTGAAACATTTACATCAAAAATTATCTACAGAGACCGGAAGGTAGACAAAGTCATGCTTAATCACCAAATCATGTGAAACTAACAGATTTTGGGCTATACAATCTATTCCTGATAGGACAGTCACACACACACATTTTGTGAAATAATAGAATACATGGCCCCTGAAATCTTGATGTGAAGTGACTTCTAGGGATTGGTGGAGTTGGGAAGCATTACTGTAGGATATGTTGACAGGAGCACCCCCTTTCACTGAGTAGAGAAGAGAAAGAAAACAACTGCCAAAATCCTGTCATGAACTTCATTGCCCCCCTACCTCACACAAGATGCCAGAGATCTTTAAAAAGCTGCTGAAGGAGTTCCCATTGTGGCTCAGCGGTCAACGAATCTGACTAGGAACCATGAGGTTGCAGGTTCAATCCCTGGCCTTGCTCAGTGGGTTAAGGATCCGGCATTGCCATGAGCTGTGGTGTAGCTCGCAGAAGCAGCTTGGATCCCGCATTGCTGTGGCTGTGGTATAGGCCGGCAGCTACAGCTCTGATTAGGCCCCTAGCCTGGGAATCGCCATATGCCACAGGTATGGCCCTCGAAAAGACAAAAAGACAAAAAAATTAAAAAATAAAAAATAAATGAAGAGCTGCTGAAAAGAACTTCTGCTTCTCATCTTGGAGCCAGTCCTGGGAATGCTGGAGAAATTCAAGCTCATCCATTCTTCTGACATATTAACTGAGAAGAGCTACAGGCTTGGAAGGGGGACCTCCCCTTTAAACCTCTGCTGCCATCTGAAGAGGATGTGAGTCACTTTGATACAAAGTTTACATGTCAGACATCTATTTGCAGCCCAGATGACTCATCTCTCAGTGAAATTGCCAACCAGGTCTTTCTGGATGCTGCATGTATGGCTCCATCTGTATTAAAAAAGTGAAAGAAAAGTTTTTCTTTGAACCAAAAATCTGGGCACCTCTAGTATGTATCAGTAGCCTATGAACACCTGTTAGCCTAGTCAAATTTTCTCCTGTGGATTTCTGGGGAAGAAGTGTTTCTGCCAGGGCAACAAATCCTCAGACAGCTGTGAGATATCCAATGGAAACTAGTGGACCATGACCATGAGTGGGGCAGCTTCAGCCCCACTTACAATATGACATTCCCAGCCACATAAAAACAAGGTTTGTTGGAGTTCCCGTCGTGGCTCAGCGGTTAACGAACACGACTAGCATCCATGAGGACGTGGGTTCGATCCATGGCCTCGCTCAGTGGGTTAAGGATCTGGCTTTGCCATGAGCTGTGGTGTAGGTTGAAGATGTGGCTTAGAGATCTGATTTGACCCCTAGCCTTGGAACCTCCATATGCTGTGGGTGCGGCCCTAAAAAGACAATGAATAAATAAATGAATAAATAAATTAAATAAAATAAAATAAAAGCAAGATTTTCTCATGATCTCCAAACAGCCAGAGTACCTGCATATGAATCTGTGACAGAGTAATGCTTTGAATGAATTTAAGAAAAAAGGTGGGGAAGGAATGTGCGAGCTTCATACAAGGTAACATAAGAACACTCACAGTGAGAGTTTTGAAGAGTCAGTGTTGTTACATAAAACACTTGGATAGAGGAAAAATAAATGTGGATTTAAAAAAAATCAATCAAAGGTGCAAAAGAACTTAAACAAAATGGTATTTCAAAACTCTTAGGCACATCAATTAATTGATTCCAGCTACTGAGCCTCCCTGCAGGACTTTCCTGAAGAGTTATCACATCCATATGCACAGTTGTGCCATTTTCCACAATCCCTAAACTTTTATCTTTAGGACAAATTACACCAAACGAAGAGATGGAAGGAAGGAAATAACAATTTTGGTCACTTTACCTTCCCTCTGTCTCTTTGATTTTTTTTTTTTCTTAATCCATACCAGAAGGAAAGGCATTATTTTTTACCATGTCACATAACCCTTTACTAAAGAACCAACATCATTTAGCTTGACTGACTGGCAAAGCCTTCACTCCATGTTACAATTCTCATCTCTGAATCCTTCAGACTGGCTCTTTAGGAATTTGAAGTATTTCTTTTTTGTCTAAACCTGGATTTCAAACCTGCTGCTTTGCTAAAGGGGTCAACTACACCAAATGCCCTGGGTGCAACCCTCACGATTCAGGATATGCTTTAAAAGTGAAACAAAAGTGCATTTTAATCATTTCTGTTATATGGATGTAACAATACTGGACAAAAATCAAGATAACAACAATAATTTGTGTGCAGCTTTTAAAAATTATGCAAAAATATTTTAAATCAGAATAATGAAAATCTTCAAATATATCAAACTAAGAACACAATGGGTGTTCTAAGAATATAAAAATATTCTGCTAGTTACAAAATATTACTTATATAACGATGAAGTGGAAATTTAGATAATAAACTAATTGGCAAATGAGGGGAAGACATGGGTACAGCAAGTGTAATAGACTCGGAAGCCAAATTTTGCCTGCATTTCAGCTGCAGACAAGGAGGAATGGCTGTGTAATAGGAACATTGTGCCATATGTTCCAATTTTCCTGAGCCTAAACTAATCACCGCCCCTACTTTGGTCTATGAGAAAACAAAAATCAAAAGTATTAGGATTTGTATTACATAAAATAACAGTTCTTTCTAATTCTTATTCTTAGTCCTATTACTAAAAGTCAAAGAGATTAGAAATATGCTATTTGAATTTTTAGAGTTAAATGTTACCTTATACAATTATACCAATGTATTTCTCTATTTTGGTGAACTTGATATTCACAGTTGAAATGGATTCTGAAGGATATTGAAGCGGAATAAGAATGTGGAAGAAAATCTCCTAAATGGACACCGGGGGCAGTTTAATTTAATTTATTTACGTATTTATTGGCTGCACCTGCAGCATGTAGAAGTTTCCTGGCCTTGGATAGCTGGCCCCATAACAGTGAAAATGCCAGATCCTTAACCAGCTAGGCCACCAGGGAACTCCTGCAGTTTAATTTTTTTTACCATTAAATATTTTATATAGCATAATAAAAAGAATAACAACTGGTAAGAATAACAAAAATAATACACTCTCTGAAAATAAGTAAAATATAAAATGCATAAATTGGATAAAAAACAGTGTAACTATATAAATATGTCCTCACAATTTGTTACATTTTATTGATTCTTCAATACAGGCATTAAACCATTCTAGGTGATGTGATAAACAAAACGTTATAGACCTTACATTGTACCATGGAGAGAAATGGTTATTAATAATACAATTGTAGAACTGTATTATTTAACTGTACAGTTGCATTATTTAATTATAGCTATCATAAATTCTTTGATGGAAAGGAAATCAGAATCAGATCTAAAGACTTCAGCCTTCCAAGAATGATGTCAAATGACCCCCTTCATGGTGGATTATGCACTTATTTACTATGAGATATATTTCTTCTCCAGAGATTCCTTGTTTGTGTATCAATTGTAGATTTTTGGTTTGCAGTTATTCTAAAGTTTTGATATGAGTCTATATGTATATGAGATTGTTTTAAGTTGTTGTTCTCTTAATTGCAAGTTCATCTCCAGTGTCCTGCATTTGTACCCACCTCTTCTCAGGATTTCTGATTTTGGTGGTATAATTGTGCATGGATGATTTTGTATCTTTACTGTATATATACCTTTACTGGTGAGCCTTGTCATTTGTGGAATTTTTGTTTCCTGTTGCTGTCTTTTCTTTTCTGCCTAGAGAAGTTTCTTTCGTATTTGTTGTAAAGCTGGTTTAGTGGTGCTGAATTCTCTTAGCTTTTGCTTATCTGTGAAGCTTTTGATTTCTCCTTCAAATCTGAATGAGAGCCTTGCTGGGTAAAGTAATCTTGGTTGGAGGTTTTTTCCTTTCATCATGTTAAGTACATCATGCCACTCCCTTCTGGCCTGCAGAGTTTCTGCTGAAAAATCTGCTGATAACCTTATTGGGGTTCCCTTGTATGTTACTTGTTTCTTTTCCCTAGCTGCTTTCAAGATTTTCTCTTTGTCTTTAATTTTGGTCAGTTTGATTAATATGTGTCTCAGTGTATTCCTCCTTGGGTTTATTTCATATGGTACACGTTGTGCTTCCTGGATTTGAGTGAGTGGTTCCTTTCACATGTGAGGGAAGTTTTCAGCTATTATCTCTCGGAATATTTTTTCTGACCCCTTCTCTCTCTTCTCCTTTTGGCACCCCTATAATATGGATGTTGGAGCATTTAGCGTTGTCCCAGAGTTCTCTGAGACTCTCTTCATTTGTTTTCAATCTTTTTTCGCTTTTCTGTTCTGCATCCATAATTTCCACTAATCTGTCCTCCACCTCGCTTATTGGTTCTTCTGCCTCCTGTATTCTGCTGTTAGCTGCTTCTAGTGAATTTTTTATTTCAGTTATTGTATTTTGCATCTCTCCTTGTTTAAGTTTTATATCTTGTATCTCTTTGGTCAGTGTTTCCTGTAAGTTATCCATTTTTGCCTCCAGTTTATTTCCAATGTCTTGCATCATCTTCAGCATCAACAATCTAAAGTCTTTTTCCTGGAGGCTAAGAATCTCCTCCTTGCTTAGCTGATTTTCTGGGGTTTTTCCTTTCTCCCTCATCTGAGTTATAGTTCTCTGTCTTTTCATTTTGATAGGTTTTTGGTGTGGTGACCTTTTTACAGATAAAAGGGTTGTAGCCTCTCTTACTTTTGGTATCTGACCCGTTGTGGCTGAAGTTGGGGGCTTGCTAAAGGCTTCCTGATGGGAGGGCCTGATGCCTGCCCACTGGTTGGTGGAGCTGATTCTAATCCTGTTAGTGGGTGGGGCTTTGTCTCTGGCTGGGATTAGAGGCAGCTGTGTGCCTGAGGGGTCTTTAGGTAGCCTGTTTACTGAGGGGTGGGGCTGTGATCCCACCTGGGTTGTTGTTTGCCCTGGGGCTTCTCAGTGCTGACTGATGAGTGGGGCCAGATTTTCCCTAAATGACCATCTCCAGAGTAAGGCATGGCTGTTGAATATTCCCGAGAGCTTTGCCTTCAATGTCCTTCCCTCACAACAAGCCACATTCACCCTTGTTTTCCCAGGATGTCCTCTAAGAACTACAGTCAGGTTTGACCCAGATTTCTATGGAGACCTCGCTCTGCCCTGGGACTCAGTGCACGTGAAAGTCCATGTGCGCCTTTTAAGAATGGGGTTTCTGTTTCCCCCATTCCTGTGGAGCTCCTGCACACAAGCCCCACTGGCCTTCAATGCCAGATGCTCCAGGGGCTCTTTCTCCCTGTGCCAGATCCCCGCACGTGAGGGTTTGATGTGGGGCTCAGAACTCTCACTCCTGTAGGTGAGTCTCTGCGAACCAGTTAGTTTTCAGTCTGTGGAGCTTCCCACCGGGGAGGTATGGGGTTGTTTATATCGTGAAATCGCTCCTCCTACCTCTTGATGTGACCTCCTCTTTTTCTTCTGGAGTAGGGTATCTTTTTTAAGGTTTCTGGTCCATTTTGGTGGAGATTGCTCATTCTTTAGTTGTGAATTTTGTTGTTTTTAGGAGAGAAGTTGAGCTCTGGTCCTTCTAGTCTGCCGTCTTAATCCCATCTGGGGTTGGTACAAGATGGTTTCTTTCTGGAGGCTCTGAGGGAGAAGAAATCCATGCTTTCTCCTAGTTTCTTCTGGCTCCTAGCAATCTTTGGCTTTCTTGGCTTGTAGCTACAGCACTATGATCCCTGCCTCTCCTGAAGTTTAATTTTATATTGAAGATTTTCTGAGTCTAGTTTTATTTGCCTGTGTTTTAGTTATAAAGGGGCATTTCATTTTATCCATGTGGAACATTCTTTAGAACAATACTGTCCTTTAACATGTAAGAGGTGCACAATATTGCATGCATCATTGATATATGAACATGATTAAGGAAATGAAATTGCCCATGCCTAAATAATTCTTTAAAAGTTTGCCATTAGAAAAATCAGAACAGGACAAGTTGTAATTATTACCTTTTATAAAATATCACTATATTTAGAAAAATAAATATGCTGGGTTGCAATAACCATTAGTTTTGCAGACAAGAAAGAAAAGCTAATGCTGATAAATATATGCTTATTAACTATATTTATATATAAACACACATAAAGTATACACTTGGATTTTTTAAACTGGATAATTTCTTAATTACCTTTATTAATGACAAGTTTGGATCACTAGAACTAATCTTTTTATTTTCAAAATATCCTCTTTGATGCATGTAATTTTTTAAGGCTAAAGTGGCTTCCTTTGAAATATCAATATCAATAAATACATGTCACAACTTACTGGCATCATTTTAAATGAAGGAAGAAACAGATAAATGGAACATTAAAAATTCAAAGATATCACTCAGCTCCTCTATGCACATTTTCTTGATATGTAGTTAAGGAAACTCGGGCATCAATCCACTCACAAATACTAACAAAAATAGATACAGTCCATGAGTTGAGAATATATAGATGAGGTTGCTGAGGTGTAGAAGAAAGAAGAATATGATAGTTAGAGGTAATATAAACCCAGGAGTATTTACCTGCTGTTATTGGTCAAATAGAAGTTAAAATGGCAGTTTCCACAGGCTGAGGGGTGGGGGAATCTGAAGGTGATAGATGAAGAGTGCAAACTTTCAGTTATAAGGGAAATAATAGTATGGTGACTAAGATTAATAATATTGTATCCTAAACTCAAAAGTTGCCATGAGAGTAAACTCTTATTGTTCTCACTGTAACAACAACAACGAAATTGTACAAAATTGTAATTTTGTGTGCCAAAAGACCTTAATTAACCTTATTGTGGTAAAATTTTGCAGTATGTAAGTGTATCAAATCATCAACTTGTGCACCTTACACAATGTTATATGTTAATTATAGCTTAATAAAGCAGGGGGGTGGGGTGGGAAGGGAAGAGAACGGAATAGAGGTTACTAATTGATCTCATTAGGTTCTTGGTGGCTAAATTGAAAGAATAAATATGTTTGATTTTGAGATTCTTAATTCATTTAAGCTAAAAAGAAACCACTTGCAAAGGGGGAGTAAAATTTGTTTATTTGCTTGCTTGTTTGTTTTCCTGATACTAATATGCCTCTAAGGAGTTTCTTATGATGTAGAGACATATGTCCTCAAAATACCCTGGTGAGTTCTAGTTACCTCTTTATATAAGTTTCTTCAAGGAAAGATTTCCAAGAGACTCTTATCAGAACTCTAATTGTTTGATTTGATTTGAGTAAAATTAAGACTACCTGAAGGAATTATTTGATAAAACCACAAAGCAATTTCAGGACTAACCTAGATCTCTGGAGCCATAAGTAATAATATTTCCAGTATTAAATTTGATTTATAATTGGTAATTTCCTGGACAACTCAGTAGATTCAATCTAATTTTTCCCTTATTTTTCTTTATGCATTTATTTTGCAGCATCATCTCTGATAGATTTTTTACTTTGGAATATATATTCTTTGTATTCTTCAAAAGCTGCCTGTAGAGTTCCCAAGCAACAGGTGTGGAAATAGATGCTGTCTGGAAAATAAGTTGACTGAATATTCAATTCAGGTAAGTAACTGCATGTAGACAAAGCTTGAAAAGAATCCATTTGCAGAGAATTTTAAATGTATATGTTCTTTTCAAGTTTACCCATGGCTCAAGTGCACATTGTTGGTAATTTTACAACCTCACTTAATCATGTATTTAGGTAGAGATTATTTCTTTTGTAACCTTTTGTGATTTAAAGTATTTCATATAATGTGTAACACATGATACAGGTTTAGTGGATTTTATAGAAATACATAAGTGATAAAGCAGTCTTAAATCAACCACTGTTTTACTCTGTCCATAATTTGATTCCTCCATTAGCTCATTATTAATTTTGCTGGAACTTGGCCTCTGCTCACCAGTGCTGAAAAGAAACGTGGAGACAGAGTTTTGGGTGAAGGTGAACAAGTAGCTTTATTGCTTTGCAAGGCAAAGGAGGGTCATAGCAAGATAGTGCGTCAAAGACTGTGCCCCCTTAGGAGAGACTGGGTGGTGGTTTTGTAGTTTTGAGAGTGAAGAATAGGGCTGCAGAAAAGGATCAGGGTAGAGGCAAGCCTGCATTGTTTTCAAAGCTGGTATTCAGTGGTCTAGTGGTCTTCTTTCCAAAATAAAGAATGCTTCATTAACACCTTCCACTTGTTGGGGTGTCTACTTCTGTATCAGAACTCAAATATATTGTTACCCATATTCCTTGAGGAGAGACCAAGACCCTGCCCTGAAAGCTGCACTATTGTTTCTTGATTGTTCCTCTTCTCTCTGGTCTCTGCATCCCTGATTAGCAACTGTTTGAACCTGCCCTTTGGAGCCCAGGGAAGGTCATAGAAGCTAAAGTTTATTCCCTAAAAACATGCAATGGGGATGCAGAAAGGCTTGTGTGCCTAGGAGCCACACAGCACACTAGCTTGGTTACATTAATAAGCCATTCATTGAAGATTTCAGCAGTGGGAACAATAATTTTTCTTAATAGATATGTTTTTATAAATGAAGATGATTTCACATTTACATTGCAGAAAAGAAAAACAAAAAAAGTGGATAAAACTGTAAGAATATAGATTATTTCAAGTAACTAGAATGATCCATGGAAGGGTGGCTTTTCTATTGGTTAATTTACCTGATCAATGACATTATTAAAGACTTGAGTCCATTTCCTCTTTCTGCTCTGTTATTCCTAGTGTATTTCTGGAATACCCCATGGATATGAGAGAGTTGAATATCTCCAGATAAAGCATCCTAATATGTAGAATGCCATGACATAACCAATCACTGGCAAATCACTGATTATGATTCACTCCTGGACCTGAAGCTTGATATTGGCTGAATCAAAGAATAATAAGGTAGGAGTTCCCATCATGGCTCAGTGGTTAACGAATCTGACTAGGAACCGCAAGATTCGATCCCTGGCCTTGCTCAGTGGGTTAAGGATCCGGCATTGTAGGGAGCTGTGGTGTAGGTCACAGACCAGGCTTGGATTCCATGTTGCTATGGCTGAGGTGTAGGCCTGCAGCTACAGCTCCAATTAGATCCCTAGCCTGGGAACCTCCATATGCGGCGGGAGTGGCCCTAGAAATGGCAAAAAGACAAAAACAAACAAACAAACAAACAAAAATAGTAAGATAGAAATCTTTTTGTTGGTAAAATTGCTAAAAGAATCTCCTGCATATCTACATTGCACTGAGTTAGGATGTTATTTTAATTTTCATAGAATGATAGGCATGAGAACAACTGAGTATGTTTATTATAAGCAGAAGAGTATGCCTTTTGAAATGTTTTCAGTGGTACATTTGAAAGGTAGTTCCAGTTGTACTTCTTTATGAGCATTTAGTTTGGCGTTTTCTAAAATTTATATTTGAGAGTTTCCAAAAAAAATTAGAAAAAAGGTACTTAATTTTTTACCTAGGTTCATATTTCTGGATTAATGGAGACTGATTACTAGCTTTCTTGAAGTAAGCACATAAATGTTATTCTCCTATCAACTTTTCATAATAATGTATACGCTTAAAGTAAATCATCACAAAATCTTCAATAAAAGAGAAGAAAAGAAAGAAAGGAAAAAAGAGAAAGGGAGAAAGTAAAAGAAGAGAGAAAAAGAAAGAAACAGAAAAAAAGTAAAAAGGAAGAAAAGAAAAATATATAACTGGAGGAATTTTAATTTTTGCTAAGAAAATGATATTTAAAACAAAAAGTTCAATGTGTTACAGAAACCATCTGAACATTTTGTTACCTGTTAAGTCATCTAGCAACTATGACCCAGTGGTCCATTATGTGCTTACCTTGTGCCTGTCTAGTGTATTAGCTAAAAGATGATTAAGATATATTTACTTCCCAAATCCTCGACACATTTTAATGTTTATTTCAGTAGAAGATACATTTGATTTAATGAATATTATTATTTATTTAATGAGAAAGTTCTCCTTGAAGCATTTTTTTTTAACCATTCCTCTCAATATCTAGGGGGAAAATAACTGATAAAGAGAACACACAAATCTGTTTTTAGCAGAATCCACCAGCTATAAATCTAAAAAAAAAAAAAAGAAAAAGCTATGAATTTAGAAGACCTATGTTCTATTTAAATAGAATTCAAGGACGTTGTCTCTCTGCCAGCAGAAGTAACTTGTAAGTGGAAAATTAAAAATAAAACTCTTGATACTAGCCAAGTGTTTATCTTTGTTAACATCAAAAATACCCTCAGGGATCCTAGTTAGTTTCCTCCTCCATTTACCCCACCCACAATGGAGTATAATGATGACATAAGGGCACAATAATTTGTTAATGCAAATCTAAATTTATATGAAGAAGTGACATTGTATTGTGGAAAATAAAAATAAAGATATTGATATAACAGAATAATTGCTCACAGTGTGACTGAAAAATGGCAAATGTGGTAGACAGTTGAGGCTAGATAGGATTCCATCAGAATTAGTAAAAAGACTCAATTATGTATTGTCTTTTGTCACTGAGCATTAGAAGAAACACAGATATGTGCAATATAGATTACTTCACAGAGATTTAGAGTGGAAATTAGAAAACTTTTGAATCCAGGTGTACTTCTGCATTTATTTCCTACTCATCTTTTATCCATTATTGTTGTAAATAGGCAACTATTTTAACATATTTTTATGATGGAATATGATCTAATTCTGAGGGGTTTTGGCAGGGCAGATTTTTTTTTTAATTTTATTAGTTACTTATCTTTAACAGAATACATTCAGATGGTAGCAAAACCTGAGTCTACTAGAGAATAATCATTGTCTCCTTAGAGAAACTTGTTGGGAGCTTTGTTTCCTAATCACAGTGCCTCTTGCCTGAGCACAAAATGCTGCTGATTTTGAGCGACTCACTCACAGAAGAAATGCAGGGCTCTGGATTACCAATTATCCACTGACCCTGGGGCTTGAGTTGCATGTGTAGGCTTACATGACAGTTTTTGCTCGTTTGTGTTCCAGCTAAAGTGCTGCCTTTGACTACAGCACCCAAGGGTGGCTGAGGAGGTGGCTGAAGCCCTTTACCCTGGGCATTCCCAGCACTGTCAATGAGGACAGTTCAGCCATCCCCACCATGGGCACTTGGACGCCTGTCAGGCAGTCCTTGTTGCTCTCCAACACCCATGGGCTCTTTCAAACAAGGTCATATCTTGCTTCTGATCAATATGATGTCATGCTTGGAGTTCCCTTCGTGACACAGTGGAAATGAATCTGATCAGTAACCATGAGGTTGAGGGTTCAATCCTTGGCCTCGCTCAGTGGGTTGAGGATCTGGCATTGCCATGAGCTGTGGTGTAGGTTGAAGATGCGGCTCCAATCCCATGTTGCTGTGGCTCTGGTGTAGGACAGCAGCCATTGCTCCAATTGGACCCCTAGCCTGGGAACCTCCATGTGCCTCCAGTGTGGCCCTAAAGGGCAAAAAAAAAAAAAAAAAAATGATGTCATGCTTTCCCAGGTCATAAGCTGAGTTAGAGAAGGGACGAATATTACATGGATGAATGGGACCATCTTTTTAGTACTCTGAGTCCCTCATCTAGTTCCTCATCCCCCTCCTCAATGATGTGCTGAAAAGTAGTGTGCATTGTCAGTGCTGAAAGAAGCTATAATTTACAAACAAGGTTATTGCCTTAAGTGTTATAAGAGAATAGTTAATATATTTATACAATGAACTTCCAGTGATAAATAGAGCATGACCATAAAATTATTTATCAGTCAAATTTCCCTACATCTCCTGAACAAGACTGCATTTGTGGTCACTAAAAGTGAAGCACAGACACATCCTTTGAGGAGTCTTGAAGTCAGAATTCATGCGTGGTACAATGAACGATGCAGCATTAAATAAATGTTATTAAGGAACCATAAAGCCACAAAGGTCCACATTGTTTCAATTCAAATAGACTGAGAAAAGTCTTATCACTATGGGTAATAGCAGTACAGCTGCTTTTTATCAGGGCAGGAATTATAAAATTAGCAAGAAATGAAATATTTGATGATAAAAAAACAGATTGTCCATGGGCCTAAATAACAAAAACTTCAATATACTATAAAGAATCTTTCTACTATTTTATTTTATTTTATTTTATTTTATTTTATTTTATTTTATTTGTAGGGTGGCACCCGTGGCATATGGAAGTTCCCAGGCTAGAGGTCAAATTGGAGCTGTTGCCACTGGCCTACAGCACAGCCACAGCAACACAGGATCCAAGCAGTGCCTGTGACCTACACTGCAGCTCACGGCAATACTGGATCCTTAGCCCAGTGAGCAAGGCCAGGAATCTAACCTATATCCTCATGGATGCTAGTCAGATTGGTCTCTGCTGAGTCATGACAAGAACTCTCCTACTCATTATTTTAATTATTCATGAATAAATCACTCTGCCCCACATAGGCCCATACATTTTTAACACATTTTTAAAAATCAAATTGTTTATGTGTATATAGGGTTTCCACAAGAAATATTTGCTCACAGCTCTGTATACTCTTAGGTAAGCACTGCTCAGATATATGGTAACTGCAATATCGTCAACACAATCACATGATCTGGAATCTGCTTTCTAACTTCCACTCCATGCTCCATTGCTATGAGATTTTGGAAAAAGTAATCTCTTTGGACTTCTTTTTTCCTCTTCGAAATGGATATATAAACAATGGGTACCTCATAAGTATGGTGTGAACACTGATCACCCGTATGGAATGACTAGTAATTATTTTTATTATTATACTAGTGCTAGTGCTCCATAAATATTGACTATTATTAGTAGAAACTGTACTAATAGTATTGGTGTGAGGTTGGAACTTAAAGAGATGTTCGGGGAAAATTTCGTAGAGGCAGAAACATTTGAGGGAATTTTAAGAACATATTCTTAAATATTTAGCATTAGATTGTTGCTCTTGATAAACTCCTCTCCTGCCTGCATGTTCAGGAAAGTCTGGCATATACACAGCCTTGAGCTCATGTCCCTGAAAGGAGATGGCTTGTGAGAGAATTGAGAGGATTGACTTCCGAAAAGTGACACCATGTAGAAAACAGACTATAGGCACAGGAGTAAACAAATCCAGAAGAGAGATAGAGAAACAGAAGTAAAACATTAAAGCTCAAGACCCTTAAGAGAAACACGTGGACAGCCCTTCCTGCAAATCTCTGGGAACCTCTAAGTATATTGGAAATACATTCTTTCTCCCCACCCTCATTATGTATTGATAGTTGATTTAAGCCAGTTTTACCTAAAGAATAAAGAAAGAGGTAATACAAGAAATTTGAGCTTTAGAATACACAGCAAATTAGCATGTTGGTTACACATTGAATTAGTCCATGTCTTGTAAGAGTGAACAAGTCTTCTTAACTCAAGTCTTCACTTTGAGTACAAATGAAGCACATATGAGCCACACAATTGGAAAACATTGTGATAATGCCAAAAATAGTCATGAGTTCAGTTAAGCTTTTGAAATAATAAACTCTGATATTGACTACATCTTTGTTACATTGGTGTTGATCTGGTTCTCCAACAAAATCTCCCCGAACATTTTTCTGTTGCCCCCATATCCCAGTGAGGCACCTCTGAGGCAGGAAAGCTTGAGCATTTCAAGGTTTTGAAATAATTCATCTCTAGTCTCTCATTATAGAGTCTTCAAGTCAAAACTCTGGGCTCAGCTTCAACAAGTCTTCTGACACCAGCATCTGCACACTTTTCAGCAGCTAACTCTCACAGTCTCTGCATTTCCATATGGTTCCTTACTACCTTTTATTTGATGCTTCATCATTCATTGTTTCTCATCATGACATTTGGTCCATTTGAAATGTCTTTTCTCCTTCTCTGCAATTCTCTGTACTCCTTCTGTATTTAAAGTCCACTTCCAGTCTTTGTCAGAGCACATTTCTGATGATTTCTGTGTGCTTATTCATCACAAACTCACATGATTTATTTTCTAAAATGTGATTGGAACTCATAACCAGGTATTTCATAAGGAGACCCTGTCATGCTAACTTGTATCATTTTTATTTATTCACTTATTTTTGTACCTAAATGTATTGTGCTCCTTACTAGATTCTGACCTCAGAAGGATCAGGCCCTTGTATTATATAAATACTCCTTGCTTAGCACGATGTTCAGCACATAAGAGCAATAATGGAGGCCTGCTTTGAAATTTTCCAAATAAATTAGTCATATCATGCATATTTAGGATGCAGATAAGCTCTGGTAAGGTCACTGAAGAAATTTTAGTGATATATAATTTAGATCTAATTTTCAGAAAATGAAATATAAATTAGAAGATATGACAGCACAAACTTAACTATATGACACAGCATTAATTTAACTATAAGTTCTTTAAAAATTAAAAACTACATAAACATTCCCCAGATAACTCACAGATGAGATGGTAAGTGCCTGGCCAAGTCAATTAATAAATACATAAGCTAATTAAATGCTGATAAATAAATATTAATCAATTGGCATATAGATTGGAAAAACACTCATAGTCACTTGACTGGGAGAAAATGCAGTTTTGAGCCTGGAATCTGGAGCTGTTAATGAGGAAGAATTTATGAGATGTAATTATGAGTAACACATTTTTAGGAAAAAATATTTTCCCTATTTGCTAATTCTTATTATGATGACAAAGGGCTCTCAGAAACCTGAAAAGTAGCAATTTTACTTAAATATGCTTTTTTCAGGAGTTCCTGTTGTGGCACAGCAGAAACAAATCTGACTAGGAACCATGAGGTTGCAGGTTCGATCCCTGGCCTCGCTCAGCGGGTTAGGATCCCGTGTTGCTGTGAGCTGTGGTGTAGGCCCGCAGCTGTATCTCTGATTCCTAACCTGGGAACTTCCATATGCCGCAAGTGCGGCCCTAAAAAGCAAAAAAAAAAAAAAAAAAGTTTTCTTCAATATACAAATAATGCTTTGACAATAACTGAAGAAGAAACATCTCTGAGAGATTTATGCTATAGAGAGTTTATTTTGAAACTAGAATTTGAAAAATTTTCTTTCTATGTATTTCATTATTGAAAATGATTGTGGTAAAAGTGTCACTTATTAAAATTGTCATTTATGAAAAGGAAATATTTAAAATCATATCATATAGGCTGCTGGAAATTCTAGTGTTTTAAGAGTGTCAAAGCATCTTACATGCATTTATAAAAATACAGAACTATAAATGTGAAAGACAAATATGAAATAGTAAAATAATTTATATAATTATCTATTAAGAGTAGCTGGACATTAAGAAAGATGAAAATTTCCTAGTTAAATTACAACCAAAACCTTTGGCAAACTTTTTATGGTTTAAAAATAAATGTCCTGCTTTACCATGGACAGCCAGCAGTTTAAACGATCATAGATGTTCAGGCAAAATACCCACATAATCTGAATTTAGAATCTGATTTTTTACTCTCTATATCACAATTTCTTAAACCAGCTTTTACAAATATACTGGCTATAAAGCATACTTAAATATATTAGTCTCAGAAAAACAGATTATCATCCATTCATTAATTGGCAAATTCATAATTAATATTATGATTTAGTAATATATTTAGAAGAACAAGCTGGTTTTATCACAATTATAAAGTCAAATATTTTGAAGAGAGTATATTTCATATTTACCTGATCCTCTTCCATTTTTTATTTCATTCTCTATTATATGTACATGAGTATACAATAGTTTGTTATGTTACACACATGTAGAAACACACAATGAGCCCCACATTTTTTATTAATCATCTGTAATATGAAAATATGTTTAGTACATGTTCAGTGTATAACAGAAAATAATTTAATATATACAATGTTTTCGTTTATATAACTAGATAAACAAATTTAAAGAAAGCAATTTCTTGTATCTCATTTTACTCCAATTTTGGCTCATTGTGAAGTGCTTGCTTACCTCAGAATCTTGGAGGTTTCCATCCAAAGTTCAGGGACCCCATTAACACATTTTATCCAATTGCATCTAAAAAAAAACTACGTATATTATTACAGGCAACAATAAAAGGAGCTAAATCATGTGTGATCTTGAAAGAAATATTCTCATTATTTCCAACATGAATGTCTTAAGGAAAAATCTAATATTTAGACATACAACTTAATGGGAAGAATTTTAAAGAATCTGACCTGGTCTTTCACTCACTTGTCTGTGATAATGAGGGCCTAACTATTTTGGACCCCATTGTCCTTAGGATTTGACAGAAATCTACTGTCTAAATTATATGCTATCGATTCTAAGATACTAGGAGGTGATTTTAAGAACTAAAGATGCGATGCTTTGACAAAGTAAGAGGATTTTTTTTTCAAATGTCTCAGATGATATATAAACAGAACCACAATCCCTACAAGTGTCTAGCTGGCATCACAGATAATTCAATCACCATGGTAAAATCATTATAGCCTCAGCTAGAGAGAAAAAAGAAATCAAAACAAAAATATAGTTGATCATTGATTGAATATTCATATCAGCAAAATTGAGAGTTAAGTCATCTATGGTACCCTACTTTAAATAATATTGGTGTTTCATTTAATATACTTTTAACTGCAGGTAACGTAAAGCTTAAGTTGTGTCTTGATAAAAAAGTATAACCTCAGAACAAGAAATACATGTTCAAGGTGCAGTGACAACCATAGGCTGTGGATAGTCCTGAGCAAATATTTTTGGTAGGTACCCTGTCAAAATGAACAATTTGTTTTTTTAAAAAATACGTTAAAATAGGGAGTTCCTTTTGTGGCTCAGTAGTAATGAAAACAACTAATACCCATGAGGATGTGTGTTGGATCCCTGACCTTGTCCAGTGGGTTAAGGATCCAGTGTTGCCATGAGCTGTTGTGTACTTTGCAGACATGACTCGGATACTGCATTGCTGTGGCTGTAGTGTAGGCCGGCAGCTACAGCTCCAATTCGACCCCTAGCCTGAGAATTTCCACGTGCTGCAGATGAGGCCCTAAAAAAGCAGTAAATAAATAGATAAATAAATTGGTTATAATATCTGGCCAATGTGAGTTATGTGCTTATTGATGAATGTTTACACTGAGAGTGAAGGGACATATTTATTTGTTCATTGTCTAAAGAGAGCACTTGAAATTTTGTTTTCATGTTTAGGCAAAAATCTCTTCTGTGCAAGGCCAGCAACCATCCCTTCATGGACTTTATTGTCGTTTGTGCTATTCCTGGGTGTGTTAGTTTTCTATTGCTACAAAATTGCTACACAACAGCTTGAAACAACTCAAATGTATTATCTCTCAGTTTCCAAAGGTCAGAGGTCAAGACAGAATGACTGGATTCTCTGCTGAAGGTCTCCATGGGCTGAAACAAGGTGTGGTCAGGAACTGTGGTTCTCATCTGGGCCCAAGATCCTCTTCCAAGGAATAATGATGGCAGAATCATGTCTCTGTGGTTGTCAGACTGAGATCCCTGTTTTCCTGCTGAATGTTGGCTACAGAGTACTCCTAGCTCTTAGAGACCACCTGGATGGAGTTCACTGCCACATGGTTCCCATAGACAAATTATAAAATAGATGTTTTCTTTCTTCCTGAGTAGCCAAAGCACTGCTGCCTGACATCCACTTCTTCCCCCAGCTGGATAAAACATTCAGTTTTTAAAGGATTCACTTATCAAGCCTACCCAGGGCAATTTCCCTTCTGCCATATAATGTAACATCATCACAGAATTGATCTCTCTTTACATTCCCAGGCTCCACACACATGCAAAAGGAAGGGGATGGCATTCCTATTGTTTCTCAATGGATTAAGAACCCGACTAATATCTATGAGGATGCAGGTTTGACACCTGGTCTCGTTCAGAGGGTTAAGGATCCTGTGTTGCCACAAGCTGTAGCATAGGTTGCAGTTGCGGCTCAAATCTGGCATCGCTGTGGCTGTGGCGTAGGCTGGCAGCTGCAGCTCTGATTTGACCTCTAGCCTGGAATCCACCATTTGCCTCAGGGGCAGCCCTATAAAGAAAGAAAGGGAGGTGATAATACAAGGGCAGGAGTTTTAGGGGGTCTATCTAAGAATGCTGCCTACCACACTGTCTAACTTTATATCCACTACAACAGAAAAAGATGATAAGAAAATGTGACAGCTACTACCCACATTCCTGTGATTCCTTAGAAGTGATTTGTACTGAGACGATATAAATCTTCTTACCCCCGCAGCTCCCTAAAACCATTTACTTACTGTTGGCTTCGCAGGTACGCATGATGCTGCATCATCTGTTGTGCCATCCTTGAGCACTGACCTGAATGACTCCTTCAAAAGCTGCTTATGGGCTTTGAGGATGATGACAAAGAGAAGTCTCACGAAGATTATTCAGGAAAGTGAAAATGACAATTTATTTTTGGGTCATGTTAAGTATACCACACTGAATTTTAGAGCAGTATTTTAAAGAGCCCGTTTTCATCTGTAACTTCTCTTGAACCCTTTAGGCCATAATCAGTGTATTTCCAGAATTTGATCTCTTTCAATATTCACCACATAGGCATCTTCCACTTGCCATCACCAGTGGGGAGGAAAGGCTAGGAGAGGTATCTGACCCTTACCCACATCTGTGACATGTTAGGTCCCCTTTACCTTGGTGCAATGGTCTCAAAAATTCAGAGGACATAGATGCAGCCACCCCTGATGAGTGATGCATGACACAACCACACAGGTAAATAGGTGACCAGGAGCTTGTAGCTATAGCAGAGTGACTGCCTGGGTGCCCACAGAGCATGGCACACAGGTAAGGTATGTTTACCACCACCCCTGCAGCTCCCCGGTGCTGTAGACCAGAGGCAGTGCTGAGGTAAACACATGCCCTCATCCCCTCACTCACTGCTCATGCCAAAAAACAGGAGTTGAAAGTCTACGGACCAAACCCTGCATTCTGAGTCACCTACATGATCAGAGTCGCCCATTTGGGTGACCTCATCTCTACTGATCCTGTGGAAAAATACAGTTCTGATCAGAACAAAAATACAGAGAGAGTGATTGGCAGACTATGCCACGCTCCCGGAACCCAGCCATGCACAGCTGCTCCACATGACTGCATGGAGCTCAGCCCTCTGGGATTCTGGTCTATCCCACTGAGGGGGTTGTACAAGTGTTAGGGAGGCTATGAAAGGAGGAAAAGGACCCTCGACCTATAGAGATCCTCCTCAGGGCTCATGATGCTGCATAGATATAACTACAGTCCCTGGATGGTCTCGGCCACTGGAGGAGACCTTACAATATTTCAAGGAAGGGGCAAGAGGCTGAGACCAGGGCTGGGGCAGAGCACCTGTGTCCCTGATCCTGGATTATAATTGTTCGGAGTTACTTTTCTTTTCTATCCCTCTTTTTTTTTTTTTTTTTTTTTTTGCTCATTTTTGCAGTCAAGTCAACAAATTCTTTCTGAGAGTCTGTATACTTTCCTGGCTCCTGGCCCATCAGGGAACATTCAGTTGGGTTAAATTTCTACAATCAAAATGGACCAACAAAATATTTAACTAAACGAAGACTGTCTTTCTCTATAAGAGGAATTTGATTGTCAGTTCCTATTTTTGTCTTCCAGCTACATAAACTTGATCTTTCTCCACAATATTTCACAAACATCACAGGAATATAATACTCTTTTGTATACAGTAGAGATTGAGTGTATTAACATGAAGTAGACAATGATTTCTTTTCATTTTCTTATTCCAAAATATCTCACAATCAAATTTCTTCTCTAGTTGGATTGTATAATGGGGTGTGACTTAAATCTGGTTTTTGTTTGTTTGTTGTATTTTCTAGCGCTGCACCTGCGGCATATTGGAGGTTCCCAGGCTAGGGGTCTAATCGGAGCTGTAGCCGCCGGCCTATACCACAGCCACAGCAACCCAGGATCCAAGCCACATCTGCAACCTACACCACAGCTCACCACAATGCCGGATCCTTAACCCACTGAGCGAGGCCAGGGATGGAACCCTCAACCTCGTGGTCCCTAATCGGATTCGTTAACCACTGAGCCACGATGTGAACTCCTTAAATCTGGTTTTATCAAAACCTTCAAAATAAATCTAAAACCCACAGTGTTAGCAAATTCCTTTTGTATTTATCAGACCTGCTAATTTTTTCTCTTTAGTCATAATCTCATCCAGCCATCATCTGTAGAATAGATAGGAAGATACTTCCTGTTAGTAAAGTCCTCCAGCTCTACAAACTCCTTTAGGAGCTGGTTCAGATATTTAACAACCTCTCCTGTCAAGAAATTCATTTTTCTATCTTTCACTTTGTCAAATCTGTTATTTGCTCCTTAAAAAAAAAAAATGCTATTAACTTTCAGCTCAGCTGGGTTTTTTTTTTTTTTAATCCTTTAGTTGAACTACACATATATTGAACACAGTTGAAGAAGAAATGATCAATTTTAAGTTCCTTGAGATTTGATTTAATGATATTAACCTGCATAGAAATGAATAGATATGTTCAGAATCTATGATAGGATATTAGGAAAGTTTCTGCCCTTTGTTAATTATCCTTCCCCTTGAAAACCAATATCAGATTAAAGAGCTGCAATAATTTTAAATTAAGGTTGCCTTGCACTTTTAGAGTACCTAATTGTTAGGCTATAACAAATTATAAGACTGTATATACTTAAGGTAAGTTTAAATATGTAATTAACTTTCTATGCAGGCAAAAACTTTACATCTCCAACTTTATGTTGATGTTCTAAATAATAACATGTCATAATTTTAATTGATTAAAATTGACACAATCTGTTACAAATAAATAAAAGATTAAGTGACTACAATGGCTGCTTAGGCTTTCATCCACCAAAGCTGGTCAGAAGGAAGTTTCTAACTCCAATGGTCTCATTTTTATAGGAAATGAAATTAAAATCTTGATATGTTATGAGATTGAGCTACCTGAATTTAGGTGCTATTCTTTTCTTTCTTTTTTTTTTTTTTTTTTGGCTTTTTAGGTCTGCACCTGTGGCAAATGGAAGTTCCCAGGCTTGGGACTGAATTCAAGATGAATTCAAGATGCAGTGGCTGGCCTACATCACAGCCACACAGCTCATGACATTGCAGGATCCTTAACCCACTGAGGCCAGGGATCAAACCCATCCTCACAGATATTAGCTGGGTTTGTAACCCATTGAGCCACAGCAGGAACATCCCAGATGCTATTCAAATAAGGCAATAAACTAAATGTCTAATGTGTCTGTGCCAACATGATAAGTCCAATTATTTGGCTGAATATGTGCATAGATGGTGAATATATATATATATGTGTGTGTGTGTGTGTGTGTGTACACATAGATTGCTTTATCATTTTATATATCTTGACAAAAATTAACATTCATGGAGTTAATGGAAAAAGCATGACATTTGCAGCCCCCTTTGGTTCCCCAAGATTATTTACCTATATAACTATAATGACCATGTAATTTTTGTCTCATTCCTAAAATAATAGGTACTAGGTAGGTATATTGGGGTAAGGGGTAGGAAATATAAGTTCTCTGGAGTGAGAATGCAGGGACAGACCACAGGGAGGGAAACTAGTGAGGCAAAGGGCTCATGACACCAGAAGACAAGGCTCAGTCCAGCCACATCTACTCCCCAGTGTTGTCCACCGACACCCATGTACATTAAGGAAGATTGGAAATTAAAGCAATGTCCAAACTTAGACTTGTGGGTTGTCAAATCACTAAGAATAATTGTTAGGAATATCACCTATTGATTATAGCTTTTCCTGACATGAATAAAATATATCTTTCTTTGTAAAAGCCAAGCGCTCAGGATAAGCATGTTATATTGCTGTGGTGACTTCTCAATTTGTCTTGGTCCCTATTCCTAATTTTAGCACCACCATCTATGCGCATAAGGAAAAGAAAGAGAAATGAAAACAAAACAGTAGAAAGTTTTAAAGCTTAGGGGAATCTAGAGCATCATATGGGTACACTCAATTTCCTGGAACAAGATAATTACCCAAACAGGAATTGCTATTTTTGCTCTAGAAAGCATGTGAGAGTTAGCTATGAGAGAGAGGGAAGATAATGTAGTTTAAAACCAGATTTGTCTGGATGCTCAGAATCAGGCCTTGCATAGTCACAAGGAGATGGAGACTCATTAAGCCTGAGTTGGACCAATTTCTGTGTGCTTCAATTTGTGGCCACACCCACAGCATGTGAAGTTCCTGGACCAGGGATTGAACCCGTGCTACAGCAGCAACTCAAGAAGCTTCAGTGACAATGCTGGATGCTTAACCCACTGTGCCCCAAGAGAACTGCTTCCTTTATCACTGTGGTGGTGGATAAGTCTGCCTTTTATTGTTGCTGTTGTTAGTGTTAGTTTTTTTTTTTTTTCCTTTAGTACATAATGCTCTTCTCGCTTCACTTGACTGTCTTGACTGTAAAGGTCTGGACAACGGGGAAGCAGAGAGAGAATGTAAACAGAAATCGAAGTGTTTGCAGAGGAGTGGGGATAGAGTTAGACAGATAGGTGGTTCGGAGGCTGTCTACAGGAATTTATAAGGACATTGCTAAACAAATAAAATGTTTCAAGTTATTATGGTAAGTCACCAGTGATACCAAAACTACAACAAAGACAAATAACAATGAAATGGGTAGATAAAGCCTAAAGAAAATAAAAGAACAAAGTCTGGACTCTCTTCTCAAAGGACTGCCTTCCTGAGGAGAAAGAAGAAAAGATATGTGTGGGGGGAAGTGCAGGGACATTGTCAGGTTGGCTCCATTGGTGATGTGACGTGTTGGACATCTGAGCAAGAGAGCCAGGAAACTGGCAAATCAACCAGGAGTTCCTTTTTAGCAGGGAGATAAAGACAGTTAAGTATAATTCATTGTTCCAGCTGGGATGATTTTGAGACTAAAGGGGTGCGATATGCAGAGATAAGAAGGTAAGACTAAAGGGGTGCTATATGCAGAGATAAGGTAAGACTAAAGGGGTGCTATATGCAGAGAAAAGAAGGCAGGACTAAAGGGGTGCTATATGCAGAGATAAGAAGGCAGGACTAAAGGGGTGCTATATGTAGAGATAATGAGGGGGAATTGTTTGTGCAAACTGGTACCTTAGAGGAGCAGAGCATCTGGGCCTCGGCAGTGGTGCTAGCAATGAAAGTTACACTAGCCGTAATCTCATCATCACATCATCATCTTCATCATGTCTTATGTTTCTTGAATTCAGTTTTGGAGTAATTTGTTTCATATTTTATATACTTTAATCTTCAAAACTTCCCTATGAATTAGGCCTCATTATTATTATTGTTGTTGTTATTATTATTATTATCATTAGTCTCATTTTACTGGGAAGGAAATAGTAACTTAGAGAGATTGACTGAATTGATAAATGCTGTACAGCCAGGAAGTGGTACAGAGGTTCAGAATCCAGGTTTGTTTTACCCCAAAGCTCTAGCAAACACTGTCATATAACACAACTCTATCAAGGGAGTCAGCTGAAACTTGTTCATGAATTCCATGTTACAATGCCTAGAGGCAGGAGGGAAAACGCTTTGGAGTGGGACACCGGAAAATGACAACAGATAAATCTAATGCAGGCACCTGGACTGGATTCTCCTTAGGAGGAGAGCATAGGAAAAACATAACAGGTATTTTGAAAAAAACTGAGGAAAATTAGACATGGTCTCTGAGTAATTTTAAATTTGTTGTGATATTGCTCTTCTGTTCTGAAAAGAAACTATCCTTGTGCTTGGGAAAGTCATACTGAAGTACTTAGGAAAGAAGTACTCCAATGACTACATCCCATATATTATATTTATATAAATCTGTGTCTATATAACTTTGTCCCTATCGATCACAGAGAGAGTGAATGATAAAATGTTAATAGTTGATGAATCAAAGTGAATGGTAAACAGGTATTTATCAACCTCTTTTATTAACATAATGCATACTTAATGTTAGGAACTCAGGATTTTCCACCTTTTTTTTCCCCTTTGAGTTCTCAATTTTTTTTTTCCATCTAACCTGTTTAATTAGGAGTTCCTGTTGTGGCTCAGTGGTTCAAGGACACAATGTTGTCTCCATGAGGATGCAGGTTTGATCCCTAGCCTTGTTCACTGGGTTAAATACTGACATCGCTGCAAGCTGTGGCATAAGTCATAGATGCAGCTGGGACCCGGTGCCGTCATGGCTGTGGTGTGGACCTCAGCTGTGACTCATATGCAAACATTAGCCTAGGAACTCCATATGCCGCAGGTGTGGCCATAAAAAGATACATTTTTTAAAAAGTGAAAATAATGAGAGTTCTCTGTGGCTCAATGGCTTAAGGATCCAGCATTGTCACTGTGGCTTGGGTTTGATTGCTAGCCCCAGAACTTCTACGTGCCGCAGGAGTGGCAAAAAAAAAAAAAAAAAAAAAGAAAAAGAAAAAAAAAAGAAAGAGAGAGAGTTAAGAATCAGGTGAGAGAGTTTTTATGATCTAGACTTGAAAGTGTCACGGTTCATATTCCATTCCCCACACCTAATTTCATGTGAGGTTAAGAGAAGTAAATGAGCTGTGCACCTATTTCAACCACTGCTTTCATAGCGTCTGATATTTTTTTCTCAACTGAATCATTTCAAGAGCCTCCATCCCCTCCTTCTTTCCTCCTCCCTTGCCCTCTGCAGTCTCATCTCCATAGAATAAGAAGGATGGGAATCCTGAATGCTGGCCAGTGATGCCTCCCCTCTGCTCTCCCTTTCATTTATTTATTTTTTTAGGCCTCGACCAAGGCATGTGGAAGTTTGAACCCAAGCCACTGCTGCAACCAACCAGGGCCACAGCTGTAGTAATGCCAGATCCTTAACCCACTGAACCACCAGGGAATTCCTGTGTTCTCCCTTTTAATCTCTCCTCTTATAACATTTCCCTTGCTCTCCATTCCCTAGGACCCTGTCTCCTGTTTCATAAACTCTCTCCCAGTCCAAGTCCTTCACTTCATTCTTTAACCCATAAAAATCTACAAATCATAGCAAGTAATAATCATAGCACTAAAATCATTAAAAATAGTAATTTTCTACTACATGCCAGTCCTAAGGAATTTACAAAAATTGACTCATTAGCTTCCCATTATAACCCCTTGATAAACACTATCATTCTCTGAATTTGATTCATGAGGGACCTGAGGGTCAGTGAGGTTAAGCAACTTCCCAGATCACTCTTCCACCTTGGAGCAAAGTCATGATTTGAACCCAAGCACCCTGGCCCCTGATTCCACACTTGCGATTGTTATGCTGTCCAAAGGACATTTCTTTGCATAAATCTCGTGATGCCCTAATCTAGGCCAAATTTCCATGTTACATGTTCTTGTAATGCTATGTACTTTTCATTTGCTGCAGTAGGGCAAGTTAAAATTTTACCTTTATGTTCAGCTGTTTGTTTAATGTCTGTCTCTCCTCCTGGATAGTAATCTCCATAAAGCTAAAACCATTAACACTTTGGCTCACTGGTATTTTCCTGACACACTAGACCAGTGGTTGATAGATGCTGCATTGCTCAATAAACTCTCTGAGGAAACAGTAGCTCCATTTCCCCAGGTTCCATATGAGTTTGGTTTCACTGATTCCCAAAGTCCAGAGGGGAGATTTAAATAACATAGAAGTCAATCACCAAACATCCACGTATTAGTTGAAAACCATGTCTGGTAAACTTTGGGAAACAGGCCTAAGCACTTTGTAGTTAAGAACATAAGTGCGCATTTTACTGATAGCTTTCATTGTGTGACAGGTGCTTTGTTACATGGATTTTTCTTATTTAATTTTCATGTGGAACTATGATATAGATTCATTCTCTTCTTAACTCCTTTTTACTCATGAGGAAATACAGTTAGTCTGGATAATTAAATTACCCAAATTCACACAGACACTAAGGTATAACAGACAGCTCAAGCCATGCAATCAATTAGCTAAATCAATTAGCTCTTTTCATCACATCAGCCCTTATTATGCAAAGATCCTGGGAGAGAAGACAGAGACCTTGGGTGCAGTTAAGACACCAAGAGGGATGCGAGTGAAGGGCTGGGAGGTGGGGTAAGAGGGTAGACGCTTTTCATCCAGAGCCTAAGTTAAGCTTTGTCTTCACCCATCCAGGTATCCCCACTCCCTGCCTGTGGAGCATCCTTACTGAGGAGAAGGTAGAAACTGGTCTTTGGCAGAGCTGGGATAAGAGCAGATACCCTGTCTTTGAGATTTAGGAGGCTCTTGTAAGTTTCCTAGCAATTAGTCTTTTCACTCACTTTCAACTTTTGGTCAAATTCAAGCCAAAACAAGGAGGCTATTTCCAGGCCTAGTAGAAGGTGCAAGGAAAACATAAAGATTTTTCACACCCTCTGGGCAATGTGCAGTTTTTGAGGACTCTATTCTCACTCAAAGTCTGGGTGGAGAGACTCCTCTGAAAAGACTAACAGCTCAGATATACTATCCATTCTGGATATATTAATCACCCACACATGCTTAGAACATGACTGACCCTCCAGGACAGGCAGACTGGTCTCAGGAAGACTGATTTGTACTGAAGCCTGGCTGTTTCCTGATACTCTGAATGTCCTGCTTCTGTTTTACACACGTCATGGATTTCATACATAATACCAGAACTATAGCAGGAGTGTCAACATTGCTGGCACATTGAGTTCTCTCAGTCTCAACAGTCTGCATGGTGGAGGCATGAGGGAAATTTCATATGGGCAATTTACAAATGTTGAAGTAGTTACCAGTCCTAATTATGAGAAGTATCATGTATATAGTTTTATTTTTTTTGTTTTTTGTCTTTTTGTCTTTTGAGTGCCGCACTTGTGGCATATGGAAGTTCCTAGGCTAGGGGTTGAATAAGAGCTGTAGCTGCCGGTCTACACCACAGCCACAACAATGTGGGGTCCAAGATGTGTCTGCAACTTGCACCATGGTTCACAGCATTGCCAGATCCTTAACCCACTGAGCAAGGCCAGGGATCAAGCCTGCGTCCTCATGGATACCAGCAGGTTTCGTCAACCACTGAGCCACAAGGGGAAACCCCTCAGGTATATATTTTAGTTCATTTACACATAGTAAAACAAAACAGCAACAGCAAAAAGCACCAAAACCTAAAATTTCTAACTCAAATTTTTTTCCGCTTGATTTTTGTATTTTTCTGTTACGAGATATTTAAGGTACATTTGTTTGTTTTATTTTCCTCTCCAATTCAAAGAGAAATTTTGGCTAATGGCAAAGATGTATAGTCTATACATCCCATCAGAACAGATTTTTTATACCATTCTATAAGAATATTAATTCAGTGAAAACTCACAGTCTGATATTTTTCAGATTTTTAAATGATATATTTGACATAGAAAATATTTTATTTTCTTTAAATATGGCTTCAACACTCATATTACTTTTAGAATAGGATCACTTCTTAAAATAACTAGACAATTTAGTCATTGGATGTATAGCCAACAGCTCTCTAACATGAGTTAGATATTGAAATTGTGTGGATTTGCCTAATCTTTACAAAATACTCACTGGATAGCTGTGAGAAATTTACAGTATCTCAGTTCAAGTGAATACAAGTTCTAGGTCTTTAATAGGAATCCTAAATCTACCTACTTAAATGTACAAATTCATTGAAAATTAACTTAGCAACACAAGAACAGCAGTTAATTTAATGTTAAAATATTACAAATGTTAAAACTATGCCCCATTTGAGAACTAATTTAAAAAGTTTACCAAAAAATACAGAAACCACATTTTCTCCCCTGTAGCTCTTCTAGGATGGTAGATGGTAGAAACATCTAGGATGTTCCTTGGGTTTGATCACACTGATCCTGGCAAAAAGCCACCCCCACTGTGTTCAAAATTAAGAACTGAAGAAGCGAGGATAGAGGTACAATTTTCAGGTCCTCAGAAGTAATCATTTTTACTGAACTCTACAATGAGTTTTGTTTTTTTTTTTCCCAAAATAAAGAAAACTCATGAAAAGTTTTCTTAAAAAAAAAAAAAAAAGAAACAAAACAAAAAGATAGTCCAAGTAACACAAGACATTATTTTGGGCAAAGGCCCAGCATATCTGGTATCTGCAAAAAGCCTTACTTGATACTCTCTTTCAATCACAGAGATCTCAACTATCACAGTAATATTACTACCCAACTACTGATTTTCCCAAATGCTTTTCGAATGCTTCTTTCTAGCCAAGATAATGTATTAAAAGTTTCCCAAAAAATTCTATTCATTGTATTCCTCAATGTGCTTGTATACAGTGTTTTATCTGCCTGAAATACGGTTTCTCAAACCCCCCTGCCTTCTCTCATCCCTGTCATTTTTCTATTTAGCATCTCTGTCCACCCTCACAGGCCTTTTCTGAACACTTTTATGCTTATATGTCCTCACAATTCTCTTACATATGATTATAATTTTAACCTCATGCATCCTTGTTGCATTCCTTATGCTCTTTTCCAATTTAAATCTCGTTTGCATTTTTATATTCACTTAAATGTGTTAAATGTTTGCAACATTGGAAATATGTTAACCATCTTTATACTCTCCCTTCACACCCCCACCAAACCCAAACATATAAAGCACAGAGTAGTCACTCAGTACATACTTCTTTTCATTTGTGAGTGAAAATGGCAGTTCCTCAAATATTATTTATTTTCTGAAGCTTTCTTTTCTATCTCTTGTCACTATACTAATTCTTTTTTTTTTCTAATAAATGCTATATTTAAGCAATGCAAATGGGCTAAGGAGTCTTTGTAGCAGGAGTACTAACCATTAACAGGAAAGTTTCTGAGACAGTGATGGAGTATATTATCCTAAGGGAACATGGCTGGATTTACAAGTAGCAGTTTACCTCTCATCTTGGTCAGATTCACATTTACATGGTATGACCTTGGAAATCTGGTAGGAATAATTTCCTGTTCGTTGCATCCCTTTCATTCACGTCCATTCACTAAAACTCTGCAGAGATCTCGATTAAGCTTTGCTTTTGGAACCAACAATGCCCACTGTAAAAGCTCCAGTGGATGGATATTCTGAACCTTCTGAACCAACATTTTTTCCTGAAAAGATCAATGGCATATTGTGCTATACAGAGAAGGATCTAAGTGCATTCCAGTTTTTAAGAAGCCATGGGAAAATTACAAGCTGAATCAATATGTCCAACAGAACACCTGTTCGCTCTCTACTGACTCAGGCTATTCGTGGAGATTCTCTCATGCAGCTGCCATTTTTTTTTTTTTTCCTATATTTTGTTTTTGGGACTGAGACATGGAAACTTAAGGACTGAAGTACTAAGACTTCAAAGTTCCCATTCTGTGTGGGAAGCAATTTGCACTAGCATTAGGGATGGCAGAGCCACTTTCATCACTGGGTTGAATAATCAGCCTTCCTCCACAGGCCAACTCTGGGGAGGAAACTCCCAGCACCCACTATATCATACTGTAATTTAGCAATTTGAGAGAGCGTGGATGACTTGCACATAAGGCATTCGTGTCATACTCAGGCTTTGGTCCAAATAGTAATCATTGGGTATATTTTGAGATATTTTTAAAACATCATTAGCTCAGATTTGACCCCTAGCCTGAGAACTTCCATATGCTGTGGGAGCACCCCTACAAAAAAGAGAAAAAATAAAAATCCTATAATAACCTGCAATGGAAAAGAATCTCAGAAAAGAATTATGTGTGTGTGTGTAACTGAATCACTTTGCCGTACACCTGAAGCTAACACAACACTGTAAATCAAATATATTTCAATAAAATTTTTTTAAAAAAGTAATTACAAAAAAAATTTCTTTTCTGGACACTTTTAAAACACTCTGAGTCCTACAAAATGATAGTAACTGTTTTAGGGCAAAATTATTACTTTTTTTAATAATTTTTTTATTTTCCCACTGTACATCAAGGGGGTCAGGTTACCCTTACATGTATACATTACAATTACATTTTTCCCCCACCCTTTCTTCTGTTGCAACATGAGTATCTAGACAAAGTTCTCAATGCTATTCAGCAGGATCTCCTTGTAAATCTATTCTAAATTGTGTCTGATAAGCCCAAGCTCCCAATCCCTCCCACTCCCTCCCTCTCCCATCAGGCAGCCACAAGTCTATTTTACAAGTCCATGATTTTCTTTTCTGTGGAGATGTTCATTTGTGCTGGATATTAGATTCCAGTTATAAGTGATATAATATGGTATTTGTCTTTGTCTTTCTGGCTCATTTCACTCAGTATGAGAGTCTCTAGTTCCATCCATGGCATTATGTCATTCTTTTTTATGGCTAAGTAGTATTCCATTGTGTATATATACCACATCTTCCGAATCCAATCATCTGTCAATGGACATTTGGGTTGTTTCCATGTCCTGGCTATTGTGAATAGTGCTGCAATGAACATGCAGGTGCACGTGTCTCTTTTAAGTAGAGTACTTTTAATACAGGTTTTCCTACAGAGACTAGAACAGCTGTAGAAAAAAACAATACTTTCTCAAGCATTTGAAATTGAAAGAAAAGCTTCAATTTTTGTTTTTAGTTTAATCAAATGGAAAAACAGAGATAGAATACTGCTCTTAAACACTTATATTTACCTCACAAATAGCAATTGCAGTAATAAGAGGAGTTCTAGATGTATTATATTCACAATTTTGGATTACACAAATATAGGTATTGCTTTTAAACAGCCTACTTCCAAATATATTATTAGCTAAACTTCTCAATAATGTCTTTTACTGATGTTATGGTAAGTGCTTGTGTTTAAACACTTTTCAGTCTATTTGTAGCATCAAAGTCTTGCACAAGCCTAAATCACTAAGAGAATGACTTCTGTTACTTTCTTGTCATGTTATCTTTCTGCCTACAAACTTATTAAATCATTAATAAAGGATTGAATGTATAACCTAAAATTGCTACATACAGCCAGTTTCCTCATGAGGCCAGGGTAGACACAGCCTGCTCTGCACAAGTCTTTCTAAAAGGCTTCCTTATGGATTCCTTGATTGGATTTTCCATCATAATAGTAGGTTCCCATTGGCTATGTCTATGGATGGCACTGGGGCTTCTATGCAACAAATACAAGAATTCTCTGGCTACAGAGAGATGAGGGGAATGCCTATTACTTTAGTGACATAGAAACATTTGATATATTAAGAGATATCCTTTTAAAAAACCAGAGCAGGCATTCCCATCGTGGCTCAGTGGAAATGAATATCTCTAGTGTCCATGAGGATGCAGGTTTGATCCCTGGTCTCGTTCAGCAGGTTAAGGATCCAGCATTGCCATGAGCTGTGGTGTAGGTCACAGACACAGCTCGAATCTGGCATTGCTTTGGCTGTGGCATAGGACGGTGGCTACAGCTCCGATTCAACCCCTAGCCTGGGAACCTCCATATGCTGTAGGAGCGGCCCTAAAAAGCAAATAGTAGTAATAAAAATAAAAATAAAAAAACAGATCACCATTTCAAAACTTTGTTCAACTAGAGAAGCTTGAAGGAATAGAAACTATAGCAA
Source organism: Phacochoerus africanus (assembly GCF_016906955.1). Lineage (NCBI taxonomy): Eukaryota > Metazoa > Chordata > Mammalia > Artiodactyla > Suidae > Phacochoerus > Phacochoerus africanus. The sequence goes on from NC_062544.1 coordinate 265,118,564, forward strand.
AATTGTACGTGGAAGCAAAGAAACTACTTATTCACTATCCAGGATGAACGAATGGATATTCTGATGGTAAAACAATGTATAAAAAGGTTAAAATAATAATAATAATTTATATATTTGCAGTTGTTGAAGCTGACACTTAAAAGTGACGTAATTGGGATTGAGTTGATATATAGATTGAATTTTTGGCTGCCATATGTTGTAGTACTAATAATAATGTCATAGCAATAATAAAAATCATAATTAAAAATTTCTTTTTCTGCTAGTATTACCATTACCAGTATCTTCATCACCACAACCAAACTGAAGAAATTTTCCACAAGCAGATGACATAAGAAAATCTTAATATTTTAAAATTCGTTATTTTATTTTGTTTATGGCCACACCTGAGACATATGGAAGTTCCTGGGTGAGGGGTTGAATCATAGCTCCAGCTGCTGGCTTACGCCACAGACATAGCAATAATACCAGATCAGGCCTCATCTGCCACCTACTCTGCAGCTTACAGCAATGCTGGATCCTTTAGCCTTGAGCGAGAAATCGAACCCACATCCTGACGGACACTATGTCAGGTTCTTAAACCACTGAGCCACAATGTGAACTCCTGAATATTTTTAAGGTCTCATAATATTAAGTACACTCAGAGTGAACATTAGATTCCAAACTGTTAAGTGCTCAGTGGCTGGTAGTGATCGAAGTGAATTAGCTAAGAGCATGAAGTGACAATGAAGGGAGGAGCCATGAAAAACTTTAAAATTTTGCCTGGAATTTTAGCTTAAAATTTGGATCCGATCTCTGGGTCTTCTCCCTTGTGTGATTACAATGTCTTACTCTGCTGGCTTCCAATGCACCTGATCTGTTTGCTTTTAGATTAGGCAAATTTTGTGAGGCTGTTGTAATTAAACGTTTTGTGCATATACACATACATATATACCTGTACGCATGTATTATGAAATGATAGAAATGATGAAATAAAAAATACTTTGAAGGTTCTTTTCCGTTTATATAAATACCATTGAAGTGAAACTGTATGAAGGTACAAAGTCCAAAATTTGATGCAATAAAAGATCTGTTGAGGTAATTTCTTCACGATATGTCCAGTTACAGTGTCCATATTATCAATAAATAATAAGAACCTGCTTTCGCAGTCTATAGTCCATTATCTACTGCTGTATGCTCAGCACCTCAAACACCACCTGATGTATAATAGGTTCAGTGTATAGCTGTTTAATGAATAAATAGATGCATCCATTTTCCTTTTATTTTGACAAATACTTGTATAGTATTTCTGGGCATAGCTCTAAACACTTTATCACTATATTCTTATTTAATTCTTATAACAGCCTTATGGGATAAACGCTGATATGAACCAACCTTGCTAACACCTTGCATTCAGACTTCTGGTCTCCTCAATTGTGAGAGAATGAATTTCTTTTATTTTTAGTCACCTCATTTGTGGTAGTTTATTACAGCAACCCTAGGACACTAACAGTATATAAGCGAGGTTTACTTTTAAAATAATAAGTCTAACATATTACTTAGATATAAACACATTTTAAAATAAATTAAAAACCCAAAACATAGATAAAAACAAAATTTGTATATTAAACATAAAAAATACATAAATAATTTTGAAAAATATACCTGCTCAGAGTGATCACCAAAATTTATGACTCAGTAATACAGTAAAATTTCACTCGCTGTTGTTGTTTTCTCTTTTTAACAATGATCATTTGCAATATATTGCTTAAGTTTCATCAGTGCAAGAATAACAAGTTATTCCAATCCTAAAACATGGTGTTTGATGATGGTGATGTTTTCATAGGCATTGAATTTTGGAGCTAGTATGGCACTTCATAGCCTATCAATTCCAGACCCTAATTTGAGAGAAAGTTCAATGGTCTGTTTAAAAACCACACATCTAGATGGTTATAATATCTGGTTAAGAAAGCACACCCCCCAATTCCCAGGCCTATTACCATCCACTAAAGTAAACTTGGAAAATTAATAAAGCCCAGTTAGTAATTTATGACTCTTGTTCTATTTGTATATTAGAAAATAACTTTTTTTTCTTTTTTTAAAACTTTTGGAAAAATAGCTTCCTGGAATTTTTTTTTTCCCCAGTGTTCAGTTGCTTTTCCTCCTCTCTCTCTCTCTCTATTTCTATCTCTCTCTCCTCCTCTTTCTCATTCATATTTTACCTTTTACTCCTTACTCCATTTTCACAATATTCCCCATATTTTCAAGACTGTGAAGACTCTGGATTATTTGAGCAGTGGCCCTTCAATCTCAGGGATTTGGGCAGTATAAGGAAACAGCAGGAAGTGTTCAAAAGCAAGGGTATCAGCTGCATCTTGGATGGTGACCAGTGAGCTGAGAGCCTTAACTCACAATTTCTGTTTTTGAAACTCTATAGATAGTGCTCCAATAAGATACAGAATCTGAATTCTGTAGACGTTATCATAGATTCTCATTCTCACCCTAATTGAAAATATGTGTATATTTAACACAACTTCTATAAAGTTTGATATTCAACACAGAAGCAAAGATAAATGAAATCATGTAATGTTTTCTACTCATCATATTTGTGGATGATTTCCCTGCTTTTAGCTCCATCTCAAAGATGCTTTATAGTTTTCTTGGGAGGGCCACACCTGCGTCACATGGAGGTTCCCAGGCTAGGGGTCCGGTCAGAGCTACAGCTGCCTGGCCTATGCCACAGCCAGAGCAACGCACGATCCAAGCCATGTCTGCAACCTACACCACAACTCATGGCAAATTCAGATGCTTAACCCACTGAGCGAGGCCAGGGATCTAACCTATAACCTCATGGTTCCTAGTCGGATTTGTTTCTGCTGCGCCATGATGGGAACTCCTTTATAGCTTCTTTATTCATCATATTGTTCAGAAATTCCATTGAATGCTGTTTTGAATCAATAACTATTTTAGAAAATATTGTTATGTATGAACAATATTCAAATTTAATATTTTAGATAAGCTTCATTTTGTCTGAGAGCTGATAACTAGGAAAGTTATAATTAGAATATTAGAAAAAAAACCATCTTATAATTAAGGTTGAGCTGTCCTTTAAATTCATCTTCACAATATTCACATACATTCATTAACTTCAAATGTAATTGGGAGGCACATAATTAATGCAATGCTTCTGAATGTTTATCAAAGAACGACCAGTTGTCATAGGGTCTTGATTATGCTTGACAACACAGTGAGTGCATGGACATCAATAAAATACTAATTATGAATTACTAATTGTAGTGACTCCACAAGGCCTAAAAAACAGCATCATGTTTAAATTGAATTTAGTTTTATTGACTTAATTATTGAAGGATGAGCTAGTTCAAGCTGTAAAATTTTGAACTGATATTTTAAATTCCTTCTCCTATTAATGCCCTTTCTTATGAAAGTAGAAATCACAACCAAAGGATGCTAAGGAAAAGAGGTTACGCGAATTAACACATGCCTTACTTAAGAGGTCCCATGAGAGGAGAGAACTGTTAAAACATATTCATTTTATTTTATTTTAGCTCTTCATTAAAAAAAAATTAAACACACATGGAAATGTAGAAGCAATGATCTTTCGATAATTTCTAAGCCCAACTTTCTTACATTCTGTGAATATAAATGCATCTAAAATGCATAAAAAAGACAGCAAAGACCACCACTAATTTTCTGTGGGTATTATGTACAACTCTGCTAGGATCATTCTGCTTTTTGAGGTCCCTGCTAGGCATCAGCAAGGTGATCATTATCTAATAAGTCTTTTCATATTATAAGCTCTGCAAGGGTAATCTTTTAATCAATTAAATTATGTATTTAAGGAACTATCAAACAATTAATTTCTGAACTCATCAGATTGAAACTTGGTTCAGAAATACAGACAAACCCAAATTGTTTCCAACTTCAAAATAATCCCTATAGTTAGAAACATGTTAATGACTTACATACACAAAATTAATATCTTTTTCACAATCACAGTGAATCACAAGCACAAGTACAGTACATTTGGAAATGAAGACTGTATTAAAAGGCACTTCTATCAGTATTTATACATTCTGCTTTCTTTGGGGTAATTAGCTCAGGGGACATCCAGCTGTGAGGCCCTGCAAGTGTGGCGAAAAAAGCAAAGTAAAACAAAACGACTTCAGTAAGAATGATCCTTCCTGATTTAATTGTTGGTAATTTTACCACTACCAAATTTAAGTAAACATTTTCTAGAACTTATGAAACTAAATGAAATCTGCCGGTGCCCTTCTTCATCAACTACATGGTTCTAAAATTATAACAGGAGTTCCCGTCGTGGCGCAGCAAAAACTAATCCAACTAGGAACCATGAGGTTGCAGGTTTGATCCCTGGCCTCGCTCAGTGGGTTAAGGATCTGGTGTTCCTGTGAGCTGTGGTCCAGGTCTCAGACGTGGTTTGGATCAGGCGTTGCTGTGGCTGTCGCATAGGCTGGTGGCTACAGCTCTCATTAGACCCCTAGCCTGTGAACCTCCGTATGCTGCAGGTGCGGCCCTAAAAGACAAAAGCCAAAAAAAAAAAAAAAGAAAGAAAATAGTACTATGAACATACAGACACATGAGTACAATCCACCAATACTTAGGGAGTACCTACTATGATCCAAGCACTGTCATTGCACAAAATATACAAAAATTCAAGAAAAATAAAATAATAGCAAAAGCTGCATTATCTACTGCCTGTTTATGCTCTTAGTGATGAAATTAGTCAAAACTTAATAGTGTTTTACAATTGTGATTGAAGTAAACTAGCCCTAAAACTGAACTCATTTGAATTCCAGATCATAATCTTGGTAATTTCCTAAAGCTTTTATTGTAAATGTTTAAGGCAACTACTTTGTCCATAATTGATGCCAGCTGGTATCACCTTTCAAAGTACAAATTGCTCCAGTTTCTCAAATAGCATCAGTCCTTTGTAATCCCTATTGCCCCATTTCCTAGTTTGTTTCCTTTCTTTTTTTTTGGATCAGTAGCTTAGGGAAGGGAGTTTTAACCCAATAAATATCCTGTGGACAATTGATACCATCATTCCCCTCTCTTCTTCCTCCCTGATTTAAGGAAGACAATTAGGTAAGTCGATGCTTTAAACATAATGGTTCAAAATTACCCAAACAAACATTGGCTAGTTGTTCTCTCAACATGTACCATTCCCTACTGGTCCTTGAGTTGATAAGCTTATGCTTATTGTTTCTTCTTACTATTCTTTTTTTTTCTCTGTTATTGTTGCTTTTTTTGTTGTTTTAAAACTGAAGTGGTTTGGGTTTTAACTGGATGTAATGGCCTTTGTCTGAATGCTAGCTAGTGAAAACATTATCTTGGTGGAGTGATAAAATCTTTCAAATCCATCATACCACCAAGTATTCCAGTCTACCTTAGGGAACCCAGTAATACCTGTATTGATTTATCCAAGAAAGATGTGGAATTGGCACTTATTTCTAAGAGTTCTAACTGCTATGAGCTTTTGGAATATCTTACCCTAAATGGAAAAAAAGTGTTTTTTTTCTATTTTCTATTATGGTTTATTACAGGCTATTGAATATGATTCCCCATGCTACGCAATAGGACCTTGTTGGTTATATGTTTATACATAGAATTTGTAGCTGCTAAGCCCAAACTCCTAATGTATCCCTCCCCCACTCTCTTTCCCCTTTGCTAACAATGATTTTGCTTTCTATGTCTTTAAGTCTGCTTCTGTTTTATGAATAAGTGCATTTGTATTATATTTTAGATTTCACGCATAAGTGATAACATAGGATATTTGTCTTTCTCTCTGACTTACTTCACTTAGTATGATAATAACTAGGTCCATCCATGTTGCCACATTGAAATAGCATTATTTCATTATTTTTATGGCTGAGAAGTATTCCATTGTGTGTGTGTGTATCACATTTTCTTTATACCAATGGCTCTAACTGATTAACTGACCTCTTTAGGTAATGTAAACTACTATAGAACAGCAACACTGCCCTGCACCATATTGTTGACAATAGGTCACCTGTATTCTAATTGTTTTTGAAATTAGAGATTTGTTCACTCTTTCCTTCCAACATACTACCCTGTCCTATGTGTACTGTCTACCCTACAATGCTTATAAAATAGGGTTATATCTAAGATCTTTTTCTCTTCCAACTATAGGACACATTATATTCTGATGTTAATACTAAGATCTTTTTCTCTTCCAACTATAGGACACATTATATTCTGATGTTAATACTAATTTGGCTCCATTCACTCTGCGAATATATATCGTAGAGCTACCTGAGGGAAGCAGAAGACTCTTCAATGCACATATGTAGTGTGGAGGGCCTTTATTTGTTTGTCTTACTTTTAACGTTATCCATGTTTCTCAGAATGATTAGAACATTAAGTTATAATTTACCCAAAGTGCTACACACATTTGTTTCTCCTATGTTATATAATTGGAGCTATAAATTTATATTTCTAGAATAACACTCTTCCTTTTACTATTATACTGAACGGTAACATAATTTTTAAACCTATGGGAATTTAATGTATATTTCCTTTAGAAATCCTCATGCGATTATTTTTTCTAAGGTAAATACCAACTATCTCCTATAAAATCCAGCAAAAATTAGGATAAAATATTAATACTAAAACCTTAAGGAAAGAACAGACTAAAATATTTCGATCAATAAAATATCATAATGAAAATACCAAGCTGGACAGCCTGACTCCAGAGCACTTGCTCATAACCATTTTATTCAGCTCTATTTACATTTTAGTGAGTATAAAATAGCAAACTAACAATAAAAGAAACATCAAGACTAATAGTTGTGGGAATGGTAATAGCTAACATTTGTTGAACATCTAATGTCTACCGGGAACTTTTTCTAAACATTTTACCTAAAACTTTTAACTTAATTTTTGTTTAATCTTTAATAAAACTATATAAGGTATACAGATGATAAAATGGAAAAAAGATATGCAATTTGCCCAAAGTCATATTTGCAGTAAATGCAAAGGTATTTAGTAGATTTTGCTTTTTGGAGAGCAGACTATTGATCTCAGCTAAGGGGGATATTTACCTTTATTTCATTTTCCCCAAGAGTTCATATTTTGGGGGTTTCCATTGTGGCTTAGTGGGTTAAGAACACGACATAGTGTCTGTAAGAATGTGAGTTCAAGCCCTGGCCTCGTTCAGTGGGTTAAGTACTGTAGTTGCCAGGCAGATGTGGCTCAGATCCATTGTTTCTGTGGCTATGGCACAGGCCAGCAGCTGCAGCTCAGACTCACCCCTTGCACACGAATATCCATATGCCGCAGGTACAGCCCTAAAAAGAAAAAAATAAAAAAGAGTTCACATTTTGCTGCCCAACAAACCTTATATGTAAATCTGCAATAACATAGTAACATTTTCTCTAGGCAGGAAAAACAAGAATCCAAGAACTCACAGAGTTCTGTGAAAACAGGCTTTTGCCGAAAGTTTAAAGAAACAATCTTCCTGCTCAACCACACACACAAACACACACACACACACCCACCCACAAACTCTCTCTCACTCACTCCTTGGGGTGGTTCATTTTATGTGTCAACTTGACTGGTTACAGGATGCCCGGATTAAACACTATTTCTGGGTTTCTCTGAGAATCTTTCAGGATAAGATTTGCATTTGAATCAGTGGACTCAGTAAAGTAGATGACCTTCCCCATGTAGCTGGGCGTCATCCAGTCCATGGAGGGCCTGGGTAGAGCCGAAAGCTTAGGGAGGAAGCTTTGCTCTTTCTCCTGCTTTATTAATTGAGGTGGGACAACTTATTGCATCTTCTCTGCCCTCAGATTGGGATTTATACCATGAATTCCCCACAGTTCCTAGGCCTTCAGATTCAGACTGAATTCTATTATATATAATATCTTCTTTGCTATCTTCTCCATCTGGTTCATATATATATGAATATATATATGGATTTATTATATGTATATATGATTCTATACATATTCTATATATGATTCTATATATATTCTACATATGATTCTATATATATTCTATATATGATTCTATATATGTATGATAAAATATGTATAGAATCATACATACATATACACATTTGGGAGACATGTCTCCATACTTAAAGATCTATTATTTGTGTCTTAAAAATTGTTTTAAATGCGTAGACCCTAACAAAGTGAAACTCAATAAACATTCCAGATTGAAAAATGCTGCTAAAGAGCAAGCATAATTCAGCCAGATTAAATTATCTTCAGTGAGCCTCTAGGTTCTGTGTTGTGGCATTCATCGTGTACTCTTTCCTCTTAGTATTTTGGAATTAACTCTTAAAGTATAGAGATATCATGCACTATGTTAATTTCTTCAATAGAAGTTTTTAAGATGGCTCAACACAGATCCTGTTTTAGTTTTAGTTGTCTTTATCTTGTATAATGTTGGCAAAGGAGGTACTATGAGAATTTATTGTAGATTTTTTCCCATCAAAATCATTTCAGGCTCGGTGTTTTCAAGATGGCTCATGTTAGTTTTCTTTCTTATATTTAACAAGATCCATGACAGTTGTAATTTGAATTGCATCTTTCTTACAATTTAGAAATGTTTATACACACACACACATATATATATATATATATATATATATATATATAATTATTGTTTTTGCTTCTTAGGGCCACACCTGATGCATATGGAAGTTCTCAGGTTAGGGGTCGAATTGGAGCTACAGCTACCAACCTACACCAGAGCCACAGCAACATGGGATCTGAGCCTCATCTGTGACCTACACCACAGCTCATGGCAATGCTGGATCCTTCCACTGAACAAAGCCAAGGATTGAATCTGCATCCTCATGGATAATGGATTCATCTCTGCGGCGGGCGCCATAATGGAACTCCTGATTTTCCATAGTAAAGAGGAGTTATAACTTCCCCTTTTGCATTCTAACGGGATAGATTTTGATGTAGTAAATGAGGGCAGTCCTCTCCAAAACGGAGCTTTCTTTTGAAAAGCACAAGGTGAGGAGGCATGACAATGTCTCTTCAGGTGAAACTGTTAGATATGGCACTTACAGTTTTCATTTGAATGGTCCTGATCTGCAACTCTGTCTTAGAAAATTACTTTCTGAATGCCTGACTGGTTATGTTGCCTTTTATTTATCTCACTCTAATTCAACAATTCAATTAAGTATTTACTATCTTGTCCATTTGGTTAAAAAATACCTACTTCATACTAGCTACACATATCTAGAAAAATACCAAGTAAGCATATTTCATGAAAATTAAGATTAAATCTCTTGTTTTAAAGTATATGTATATAGTTACTGGCACTAATACATGATTAGGCCAAAAAAGAATCTTTAAACAATTTTTTCTCTGGTTTAATGTGTAATCGTCACTTTAAAAATGTCCTCCCATCTAATAGCATCGCTTTTCTTTTATACTCAAGAAGAGCATATAGAGAAATTGGTATTAGAAAATGTGTTACCACACGCCAGAGTCTCCACTCCACATGCTCTTGTCACCCTTGTGAGACTGATCTTAAGAGCAGTGGTCTGGAAATCCTGTGAAATCAGATTGTTATGATCATTATACAAGTACAGATGTGATAAATTCATTTGAGTAATAAAAAAAAGGAAAAAAAAAGAGGCAAGCTGTTATTAATGTATAATAGAAAATCTTGAGAGATTTCCCAGTAAGATTTCATGATATGTTCAAGTAACTTACCTTGTGGCAAAATCATTCAAATATTTTTTACTCAAAATCTCTTCAGTGATTTTAATAATCACTTGTATATATAAACTAGAAAATGTATCATAAATCTGTGTATATGATTATATTAAACCTAATTTTTGTTTCATAAAAAAAAAAAAGAGCAGTGGTCTAAGAAATGCTAACTGCAATTAAACTTCATTTTCAAATGTATTTTATAGCTCCTTATGAGAGCAAGTCTTATTTGATTTTCCTGAAGATTGCTAGACTGGCCAAAATGGTAAAGGTTCATTTTTCTTAGGAAAAATGCTTAATTATTGAACAAAGTGAACACCCAGAAACTTATGACAAAGAAAAGACAAAGGTGGGGAAGGAAGGAAGGAGGCAAGGAAATTATGGACTTTACAGAGAAGGATCTAATGTGGAGTTTTAATGTTTTAATTTGGAAGCAATAAATGATATACTGTTTTTTATCAAGTAAGGAATAGTTTATTGCAGTGAGGGGTTTTTTTGCCTATAATGTTTTTTTTCCTGACTGGAAATCATGAACATAATAGTTCTATTAAAAATATAAGAACACATGAAAATAACACTCCCATTTCACAGGCAGGTTTCAGGATCCTTTTACATACAAGATTTTTGGATTTTTTTTTTTTGCATATTGCACAATTTGACCTTTTCAACATTCACTGAATGTTCTTCATATTCTTGTCCAATTCATGTGCCATTCTTAGAAAACATAACTCACATCCTTCAAGGATTTATACACATTCACAATGTGAGATTTTTCAGGTTAGAAATTCATTTTGTTGTGTTTTGTTTTTGTTTGTCTTCATGGTCCATCCTGCATGTATATGAAATATCTCTTACATATAAAACTGCAGATAGAGGTTTAATAAGTAATAATAGAATTTTAGCACAAAGGCTTGAAGTAGATATTTAAGCTTCTATCAAGGTCAGTTTTCTTAAGGCCTTACTAACAAGTGCGATTTAACCTACAACTGCCTCAACAGAAGGTTACCTACTCCATTTTTTGAAATTTTATGCTTCAGTATCTGAACAGGTACAAATGAACACAGAATTAAAATGGTGAATTTCCCTCATCTATATCCTACAGCCTCCAGGTTCTAATATCAGAGAACTTTTATTACCTCTTTATTTTACCTGAGGTATGATATGCTTATATAAACATATGCCTTAAAGCTTTCTTATTTCATATGCTTTTTTAAACCTAGTATCATAGCTTAGGTATCATTTGTTGTAACTGTACACAAATGCTTCTTTCCACACGTTATTCCATCTACAGAATGTTAATAAAGGTTAAGATATTTGCTAATTTAATCACTGAAAAAAGTCCTCATTTGTTTTAAAGGAAACCTACCATTCCAGTTAAAGGATACACTTTGATGTGTTCAGCCTATCATTATAGATAAGCATTTAAATATCTTCCCAAATTCTTTCTTTTCACAGACAAGTTTGCAGTGGATGGCTATCTGAATTTGGGTTTCACCAGAAGCAGAATCTGGATTAAAAATCTTGGGTACAAATAATTTATTTTGTAGAGATCCCAGACACATAGGAAAGGGGTTGAGGAAAGAGATACAGGGAAAGGAGAGAATCCAAGAAAGAATTCAGTTTTAAGAAAACTGCATGGAGTTCCTGCTGTGTTTCTGTGGGTTAAGGACCCCACGTAGTCTCTGTGGGATGTGGGTTTAATCCCTGGCCTCCCTCATTGTGTTTCAGATCTGGCATTGAACAAGCTGCTGTGTAGGTCACAGATGTGGCTCAGATCTGGTGCTGCCCTGGCTGTGGTGTAGACTGCAGATGAAGGAAAAAAAAGAAAGGAAAAGAAGAGAAAATTGCCACTGTGGGCCACTGGAGTGCTCAGTCTTGCTGGAGAGCTTTGGGTCATAGTATAGAACATGTCTTAGTTGTTCCATCTCAGGGGACAGGAAGTTAGAGCATTTAACTGGTAAATCCCCACCCATCACTAGTTGCTAACTGTTTGCAAGGACTTCAGCTTTTTAGCACTTTTGGTTTTCTCTGTGAATAGCTTACTCTTATGGCTAGGAAAAAAAAAACACTCAGAAATAGAATATAGATGTTCACATGAAGTTGCCTTCTTGTAAAGATGTATAGAGTATATGAATAAGGAACTGAAATTATCCTCTGCATTAACCTTATTGATAAATATTTTTATGCAAATGCTAGAGTGTGTCTATTTTTTGTTTTACATATGACCCTGTGTACTCAACACTGGCTAACATGAGTGCTTCTTTCCACACGTTATTCCATCTACAGAATGTTAATAAAGGTTAAGATATTTGCTAATTTAATCACTGAAAAAAGTCCTGTTTTACTTCAGTTTTGGTTTGCAGTAATTCTGTTAATGTTGAATTAAGATGTTGTTTGTTTGCAATTTTTTAAAAAGAAGTCTGAGTCATTTTATTTGCTTTTCTATGAACTATCTGTTCACATACTTGCCAAATGTAAAAATCACATTGTTGGTCTGTCCTTTATTAATTTTAAAAGCTCATAACATATTGGAGAAATAAAGTATTTGCTGTATAAGAGATATTCTGCTGAATGACATTAAGTCCTTTGAGTTTCAGATGTTTAACAGCATGCAGAAAAATAGGATGGATTTTCATGAATTGATTGTTTCCTGGATATTACTCATGATGGAAATTGTCAGATTGATACAGTAAAAATTCTTTTTTTTTTTTTTTTGGTTTTTGAGGGCCACACTCATGGCATATGGAGATTCCCAGGCTAGGGGTTTAATTGGAGCTGCTGCTGCTGGCCTATGTCAGAGCCACAGCAATGTGGGATCCAAGCCGTGTCTGTGACCTACACCACAGCTCATTGCAACTCCAGGTCCTTAACCCACTGAGCAAGGTCAGGGATGGAACCTGCAACCTCAGGGTTCCTAGTCAGATTCATTTCCACTGAGCCACGACAGGAACTCCATGCACTGTAAAAATTCTAATCAATTTAAATGACCTCCCAACAAATTGCATGCATTTTTAAATGTACCATAACATTTTCCATGCTCTAATTTTTAATATTAAAAACATTTGGCAATTTAACATTGTACTATTATAATGGAGTACCCAAGAGTGCAACAAAAGCATAAAGATCATTGCAGCAGAAGCAAAGAGATTGAATAGAAGGTAGTGACCTGCAGAAGCCTTAGAAGTCCCTATGAAACTTAAAAAAACGTAACCATGACTTGGGAGGAATACATATAAATCGTCAGGGAAAATAATTAGGGCATTTCTGGCCCTAGAAATGGCATGAAAAAGCCATGACTGTAGGGATAAATATGTTGTTCTCGTGGATCAATGAGGAGACTAATCTGACATCTATTGGCTTTATTAATAATGACATTGAATTATGAAGACCTTGAATAGATTAATGTTTTAATCAAGAAGAGGTCATTGAGGATTCTTGGATCAGCAATGATAAAGGTGATTAAAGAGATATTTCCAAAATCTCGTCTGGGATGTGTATGTAATTTTCATTAGAAGAAAGAGAAGTAGGAAAAAGAGACCCCAGACAATGATCAATAAAGTGTGACAATTTAATGATTCTTTTTGCTTGAAAGAATCATTAAAGATCAAGTGGCCCCATAATACACATACAAGACAATAAAATGGATTCCTGTTGAGACTAAGTCCTAGAGCCATCAGAAAAGATCACATCTTTAGATTATCACTGTATAATTATTATTTTCCAATAAAAATGCAAGGATTGCTCAAAGACTACATTCATAGAAGAGAAAAATATTAAATATGTATATTTTTAGCATTTGATTATTCTAATATCTAATTGTAAGTGAAAGAAACTTGTTAAAAATTTGATACCCATATTTACATTTTGTACCTTTATGCTGATTTGTTTTTGCAGATGAAGAATTTTTTCTGCAAAACTTTACAATGCAAATTTTGAGGAAATATGGTTTTTCAATCTAATTTTGCCTCTACAGCATTCAATCAGCAGCGATATTTTAGGACGATTTTATTTACCTCTTTTTCTTTAAAAGATGAAATATTCAGTCAACTAGAACATTAATGGAAACCACAGTGCTCTTTCTCTAAGGAGAAGCAGAAATTCAACCCCTTGGTCAGAAACGGCTAAATAAACGGTTTCTCCCTTTTCTTTACTGAAGAAGATGTGACTGACACTAACCCCTATTTCCTTGATACAAAATCATGGAGATGTGATTTCCAGGGATTCCCAATTTGCTGTCTCATTAATTCTCATTTTTATCTGATGGGTTCCTAGGCACTAGTGCTCCTTGCACCAACACTACTCTCTTTGGTTTGCCTGTGATATTAGCCACTCGAAGCTTTGTACCACATGAGTATTGATGAATACTCATGAAAATAAATCATTTCATCAGGCCTGTTGTGACTGGATACTCAGCATCAATTTTCTCTTTGTGGAAAAATTAATGGTTTTGGTAACAAAGTGGCTGAGAGGCAACAGAATGAGATTTGCAGTTTATTTTTCTCATTCAACCCAACAATTTCCCTTAAAGTCTGTGTCACAGTATTGAGAGATAGTGTTTAACATAAAATTGACTTTATCATAACATCATATGTATACTCAGAGTCAAAGTTCTATTGATAATGTAATAATTTGTTTTTATGTGAACTATATAGTTGAGAGAAACAGTGATATATTTTCTTATTTCTAGATCATAACACTTCATAAACTCGAATCAAGAAATATTATAGATTCAGGGAGTTCCCATCATGCTGCAATGGTAATGAACCCAATTAGTATCCATGAGGACTCGGGTTTGATCCCTGGCCTTGCTCAGTGGGTTAAGTTGTTGCTGGATATAGCTGTGGTATGTTCACAAATGCGGCCCAGGGCCTGCTTTGTTGTGACTGGTGTAGGCCAGCAGCTACAGCTCTGATTCTAGCCCGAGCCCAGGAATTTCCACATTCCATGGGTGAGGTCCTAAAAATACAAAAAAATTAAAATTGAGCAGTTTTCAATGATGTCTGAGATCAAAGATCCAATAACTTTTACAAAATCCAGGTGTGATAGATTGCTTGCTAACCACCAAACACATTTTCTCTTCATTCTGGACACACAGTTAAACTGTTTCCCAACTTCTCTTGCAGTTAAGGGAATAATATGGTTAAGTTCTTGCCAATAGTATGGGAACTGATATGATGCACAACAATAAACTTCTCACAGACTCTCATCCAGGTCCATCCCCCTTCCATCATGACCTTGGAAGACAGACAGGCTTTAAAGATGGTGTAGCTATAATTATAGGAGGAACTCAAGCATTTAATGACCACTTGGAGTCGATCAGCCTATCAATGAAGAATATTCATTTTGAACTTTCATGAGCAAGAGTTTACATTGTCTTGAACCACTGAGGTTTTGCAACTCATATGGTAAGACAGTGAGTTTAATCAAAATTAAAATACTTAGAAGAGGAGTTGGAAAATACCTAAGAATGTAGAAAATCTTTGGGAATTACTAAGTTTCTATTTTCCATCACCCTGAAAAATAGGTGACTCTCAAAATGGAAATTGAGTTTTAGAAATAAAATAAGGTGCTATGTATTTCACAGATGAGTTTACACAGATTTGTTGAATTCCATTTTCTAGAGCATGTACTTGCTTACCATAATTTCCCACTGTGTCATTTCTAAGACTAGGACAAAAAAAAAGAAAGTAGGAAGGAAGCAAGGAAAGAAGAAAGGAATGAAAGAAGAAAGAGAGGGAAAGAAGAAGGGAGGGAGGTTGGCAAGGGAAGGAATACGAAAAATTATGGTGAAATTAAGGAAAAATAGAACTTCATATTTCTCTTCCATCTGTGTGTGTGTGTGTGTGTGTGTGTGTGTGACATATATGCAAGTTCCCAGGCTAATGTTCAAATCCAGAGTTGGAGCTGCTGGCCTAAACCATAGCCATAGCAGCATGGGATCTGAGCTGCATCTGTGACCTACACGACAGCTCACAGCAACACCAGATCCTTAATCCACTGACCCAGGCCAAGGGTTGAACCCACATCCTCATGGATACTAGTTGGGTTTGTAACCCACTGAGCCACAATGGGAACTCCCTCTCTTTTATTCTCTTTGTCGTGATGTATCAGACACTTCTATAGGAATAGAAACTAATTAAGGTAAGTCTCTGTTCTCAAATTTCTGTAGTGAATGGTTGATATTTTCCTTAAAGTTTAACATCAGTTTAAAATTTATATTTTCATGCCTCTATATCTTAAATCAGAACTTGAAAGTTTCAGTTGAAGTGAGAAATAGCAAACTCTGTATTACAGTAGGTTTGTAAAAACACCAAAACTTGAGAGTTTCAGTTGAAGTGAGAAATAGAAAACTCTGTATTACAGTAGGTTTGTAAAAACATCAAATTTAACATCAATTTAAAATTTATATTTTCATGCCTGTATATCTTAAATCAGAACTTGAGAGGTTCAATTGAAGTGAGAAATAGCAAACTCTGTATTACAGTAGGTTTGTAAAAAAACCAAAGTTTCAGGTAAAGATGGCAGAGTAGACAGATATATCTATTCTCATATTCTCTTGGAATCCTAAGAAAGAAGAGTTTATAGGGATGTACATTTTAAAGCATAATGTTATAAGGATATTAAAGTTTAAAAGAAAAAAAATAGAGACAATCTTTGAAAACAAATAGAGGGTTAGTAAATGCAGGGCCAGTGGACAACCAGTGTAGTCATGTAGGTCTCCATGGAGAGACCTGCCGTGCAGTTGGTTTAATGGGTTGGAGTCAACATCTTGTCATTTTTAATGATTTTGGAACAATGAGCCCCACATTTTCATTTTGTGCTGTGACCTGAAAATTGTGCAACTGGACTTGAGCGTATGATTTGGCAAATATAAGAAAACTAAATCTGAGCGTGGGAAGTATGGGAAAATGAGAATCAAATAAATCTGTGTCATACCCATAAGTGGCTGAGGTATTAGGATCAACAGAGCTAAAGGGTTGGTGCTTTGGGAAGTTCTAAAATCATAAAAATATGTACGTATTTTGTTAAAGTAGCAACCAGAACACTAGTTCATGTCTCTCTGTCAATGCAGACAGCCACTACTGTAGATTCCCCTTCCTAACCTAGCAAATGACTGTGGTTTTATTTTCTGGAGAGTAAGGAAATGGAAAGTCTCTGGACTAAGAAAATTAGCAAGATAGTAGATAGAAGTGAGAAGTATCAAAACTGCAAGTATTTAAGTGTGCCAGTTTTTAATTCATTGCCTTTAGTTCTGAATCCATACTTCATGATCTGTGATAATAGGGCTAAACTCTATTAACATTTATCCTTTGCAGCAGGCACAATTTTAAACGTATCAGTAGAGGACATTTCAGGGAGCCTTGGAGGAGCAAATTGTTTTCTGGCCCTGATGTGTTTCCAGCTGCTTCATTTTTTTCTCTTGAAGTACAGCTGCCAGTGGCTCTCATAAGGTAGACATTCAGTGATGCTCACAGCCAATCAAGTTTCAGCAGCACCACTGTGACTAGCTTCCCAGTAAGTTTCAGCAGTACTCCCTTAGGTGGGTTCTGGTTGAGTCCATTGCAGTGATCCTCAGGGATCATTTTCACTGCTTCAACTCCTCTGCTCTTTAAAGGGGTGCTTCCTCTTTGCTTCACTAGGCCTCAGTTTCCTGCTCATCTGTACACAGAAAGGCTGTTACTAATGTGCCAGTCCTGGCTATGGTGTCCACCAGCCTCAGCATCTACATCCCCGATGTGTGTTTTCTGTTTTACCCAGCAACTGTGAACTAGCTTTGGCCTAGACCAAACCAAATTCACCAGAGTCTACTAGGGCTGTAACCACATCTTCTGCAAAGAGATCTGAACTTCAGCCTTGAAAATGGGGCCTTCTTTCCAAGTTCGTTCCTTTTTTATGGGAGTTTCCATCTGCTAAAGGATATCCTTTGGAATTTTCTTTATGCTTTGTACGTAATAATTCTTAGTGTATGTATGTGTGTATATATATGTATATATATGAACGTTCCCTGTTCAAACTACTATGTGATTCATGTCTCCTAATTAGACTCTTATTGACACAGCAGGATGAAGTATTTAATTAAGTTTTCTATTTTCTGAGATATCCAGAGTTGTTCTACACAATTCCCCAATTGCTAGGAAAAATGTCTTTTCTCTACAGATAGGAAATTGCCAGATTCTCTATGGGGATATCTAATGAGTTCAAAAGACAAAAAGAGCATGATAGATAAGTTTTTTGACTAAATAGGCCAACCACATCACAGGAGACAATTTGCATCCAAGAGCCCAAAGTTTAAAGTCAACTTTTCAGTCCCCACTTTTAGGACAAGCAGTGAAGGATTAGCAGGCATCTGAGGGAAAATTCTAACGGTAAGGAACTAAAACAAGGAAAAAAATTTCAACAAGGCAGAAGTTATGTTAAGAGTAGAAAAGCTTAAAAAAAACCAGCATTAGTAATATCAGTTAAAAGATATTATATTGCAACCGTGTAAAGAAAAATTACTATACAAAAGATAAAAGGACACTCTGGTAATTGAGCTATAGTAAATTAAAGGAAGGATGGTAGAATTAGTGAATTTGATATATTAGAATATAAAATTGAAAGAGCAAAATGAGAAAGATAAGAAAAATAAGGAGAGACGATATGATAACTAGTAGTCTGTTTTAGGAAACCTACTACCTGAAAAAAAGAATAGAGAAAACAGAGAAGGTAATATCATACAGAAAATAATTAAAACAAAATGTCCCCAAATACAAGAACATAATTTGACATGCTTAGCACAATGTGTGAAAGTAGAATCACACCAAGTCACATGAAATTTGAGAACAGTGTGTACAAAGAAAAAAATTCTATAAAATTTGATGGAAAGACATAGACACATACAAATAAAGAAACACAATGACTTCAGTTTTCTCAGAGTTAGCATTGGAAGCCAAAAGCAATGGGATGATACCTTCAACATTTTGAATCAAAATTATTTTCTCTTTGAATATTATTTGAACCCAAACAGTCAAGTGTCAGGAAAAAAAATAAATATATTTGTATTTAACATTCTCAAACATTTTTCTTCCATTTGCCCTATTTCAGATGGTTCCATCAAGGGTTCTCCACTAAAACTGAGGAGCAAAAATTGGAAGAAACCAACCTAGGATAAACTAGAGATCTGGTGGGAGTCCTCAGAAAATTATTAATCAGAATCTCAAGACAGCAATTCAAACTGGCAAAAAGGGCAAAGAGTCCAGACTAGAGGAGCTCTAATTCCAGGAGTAATCTTTAGAAAAATGAAACTCATAGAATATATAATGGGTCTCCATGTTTTTATAAGAGATTTAGACATGAATGAGACACACAGGAAGTCCAAGACATGAATGAATGTAGTTGAAAGTATACACTGAAAACAGCAAATAAACCAACACCCCCAACTTGGAATTAAAGGACTAATAAGGAAAATTCTAGTAAAAATAAAAATTAATCATAGTTTACTGCAGAATTAGGTATGCATGTCACTTGCATTGCATTTATAAAGTAAACATTGATATAACCAAAATTACTATGTAACCAAATTGGGAGGATGAGGGCATTCAAGTAAATGACAAAAAGAGAAGCAGAGAAATTTAACTCATCTTTTATGTTGGGAAATCAATGATGTTTAACTTAAAAAATAAAAAAATATAATCACGTAATTTAGCCTTAAAAAGTTAAGTTAAACAATAGTGAGTTGGAGTTCCCATTGTGGCTCAGCAGTAATGAACCCTACGGAAGAGCTAAAAAGAGAAAAACTGGCAACAACTGCAGAGTTAGGTATGCATACCACTTGCATTGTTTTCATATAGTAAACATTGATCTAACCAAAATTACCATGTAACCAAATTGGGAGAATGAGGGCATTTCAAGTAGGTGATAAAAAGGAAAGCAAAGAAATTGGCTCTGATCAGGTGGGTTAAGGATTTGGTGTTGCTATGACTGTGGTGTAGGCTGGCAGCTGCAGCTCTGATTTGACCCCTATTCTGGGAACTTCAATGCGCCACAGAGGCAGCCCTAAAAAAAAAAAAAAAAAAAAAAGACTTAACTGAAAGGAGACCTTAGAAGAGAGGAAAATAGGGATTGGGTGGCAGAAACCACTGCTTTTCATAAGAAATCTTCTACAGTTTTCAGTGTAGAAATTCTCTTTATACTGTATATATATATACACAACTGACATAAAAGACATTTTGCAGGTATTAATGCCATTATTTTAATGGCTTAAATTTGAAAAGCATTATCCAAACCACTTTCTAGTTCATTTTAGTTATTTTCATATAGCAGCAATTTGGAAAAAATGAAACATTGATCATGGTGACAGACTAACTCAAAATATCACATAATATCATATAATATAATCAGAGAAAAAATACAATGTGTGGTATAGGAACATTTTTTTTTGCTATTTTACTATAAACATTTTCTCTACAATTCAGCTTGGTCATCAATTACCCAGAACACTAGATACCTTAAAATGTAATTTGTAATGATAGAAAAATACCTCTTATTCATCCTTAGAACATATTCATCTTTAAAAGAACTTCACTTTTTGTAAAAAACATTTCCTCCATTTCGTTGTTAGTGATAGCTAAATTCTTGATAAAAACACGTGCTGACTTGAAGGGCTATTCTTTTCAATAAGGACTGTATTTCATAAGTGCTTTAGTTTGGATCAAATGTGGATGGTATTTCATAAATTGGAATCATAAGGATTACTTAAGAGTTAAGCTAATGTGTTTTTGTGCCCATTACACAATTCCGTAAATAACAATTCTCTCAATTCTGTGAGAGATTAATGGGCATAGTGTTTTACCAGCACACTCTTTGTGAATCTTCTGAAATCACTGACCTATGATTTATTTAGATATTGCCTCTCAATCTATTGCTATTCATGTCATAGTGTTTTTATGTTTTTGTTATGAAATAGAGTAGAATCCAATTGAAAATATGTACTTTTATTTGTTATTTATGGAGGGAGAAAATAACCAGAAGTGATCACTTAAATGTTATGCATATAAGTGCTAAACTTGGTAAGATACTATATGACACTGTATTTAATCTATTTTACTTCACTTTAAAAAATAATAGCAAAATGACATTTCTTGATGACTTAGTGAGTTAAGGATCCAATGTTGTCATGCCTGTGGCTTGGGTCATTGCTGTGGAGCAGGTTCAGTCCTTGGGCCCAGAACTGCTGCATGCCATGGGCACAGCCAAAAAAGAAAGAAAGAAAGAAAGAAAGAAAGAAACCAAAACAAAACCAAAAAACAAAAAAACCCACAAAACTCTCTCAACATGTCACTCCAAATTTAAATTTGGTTGTAGACTAAAGTAAAAGTTTGGCAGGCAGTTTTTAACTACTATAAATAGCACCCCCATTTCCCAGCAAAAGAAAAAAGAGAAGTAGTTTTACTGCTTTCACTTGAACATGTTACCCTTTATCTGTGAAATGAACCTAATCAAAGATGCCTGCAGGAAAACAAGAGATGCAGTTGTTGCCAGTCGTTCTCTTTTTAGCTCTTCTTGAACTTTGGCTTCTTTGTGTCTCCTCCCACAGCAATCTCTACCCCATTCCTGACTGCCAGTGCCTGTTTTCAAATTCAAAGTCAAGCAGGTGTGTGGTTCTAGTCCCACTGATAGTTCTCCAACTGGTCCCATCGCTAAACTCTGGAAATGTCTATTTGTTTTTAAGTCTGATAAGGTTATCTTTCTATATTCTCATTTTAATTTTGTTCTATCGATCTGTGCATTTATAGCATCATTATGTAGATTCAAGGCATGAGCTTACCTAGCAAATGTATACACACAAATTTGATATAATTTTTTTTAATGAAGTTAATTTAGAAGGTATAACAAATATCCTTCAGAAAAGTGTAGGGATTTATCTGCCAGTAGTTCATGATACCTGTTTCCTGCACTGACAAAACACAGATTTTGTCATATTTAAAAATATTTCCGGAGTTCCCGTGGTGGCTCAGTGGTTAACGAATCCGACTAGGAACCACGAGATTTCGTGTTCGATCCCTGGCCTTGCTCAGTGGGTTAAGGTTCAGGCATTGCCCTGAACTGTGGTGTAGGTTACAGACGCGGCTCGGATCCCACATTGCTGTGACTCTGGTGTAGGCCGGCGGCTACAGCTCCAATTAGAACCCTAGCCTGGGAACCTCCATATGTCGTGGAAGCGGCCATAGAAATGGCAAAAAGACAAAAAAAAAAAAAAATTCCGACATGACTGAGCAATTGTACCTCCATGTTGTTCCAATTTGTAAAATTATATGTTGAACCTTTGTTTTCTTAGCCTTTGTTTGATTCAAATAAAGGCTAATACAATGAAAGTAAGGATAGGGAGACGAAATCCCAGAAGCAGTACTCCAAGTATTACTGGTCTGGAAATGTTTCTGAGGCAGACGTTAGAATGGACACATTATGAATGATGGCGCTATGCCCACCTTTGGGATTTTCACTTTTTTAAAAGGAGCTACTTTTGAAATGGTCCATCTGAGAAAGTTGTTGGGAGTGTGGTGAGAAAGAAAAAAAAAAAAAAAATGCAGTATTGGTGCCTAGGGAACTGCCTACCATTCCCTGGCTACAGCTGTTTATCTCTTTACGGGTTCTGCTATCTGGACCGCATATATGCTTACATTATCATTTTGGAGATTTCTTCACTTCATAACTCGCCTGAAAATGTCATGACTTGTTTTTCATGGTGAAGAAAATATGAGTTGTTCCCTTAGTTCATATTTGTCTTTTCTTTTTTTAATACGAAAAAACAAGTCTCTCACCTCTGGTATTTAAATCCTCTCTTATCTGTCTGTGATTTATTTTTTTCCCATACTACACATATTTTTGTTTTTCTATAATGCTTCTTTCAGAGTTCTTTTCTTTCCTATTCTCCTCATTCTCTTCTCCTTCAGCCCTCTTATTGATCCTCAGTTGTTCTCAAAGGTAAATCATCCGAAATCTAAAAATTCTTGGCAGCAGAGACAGCATTTTTGAAATCTATAAGAGCAGCACTTTAAATTTGAGAGGCTTCCCCCCACTTCTTTCTGAGTAACAGTAAATCTGGTTGATGTCAGTTTTAGGCTGCTAGTATCAAAGTGACTTGGAAGACTGCATTCATTAAGTACTTTTTATGAGAACGAAGTTTTCTTAAATCCATTTTCACAATGGATAACTTGCGATGTACTCAAGCAGCAGAAATTAAGTATTATTCTCTAGAGGAAATAAATTATTTAGAGTGGAAGAACATGTAGAAATATTGGAGCAAAATCTGTTAAAAGAGAGAGAGGGAGAGAGAGTTAGAAAATGATGATACATTCAGATCTCAGACCAAGTCTAGAATAGAGTTTGATTCTGGGAAATTCTAATTCTCTAAGCTTTACTATTTCAATCTATAGGCCTAAGGAGTCAGATTTTTTTAATTAGCAAAATTTCCTCCACTTCAAAAAATCTATAATTTCAAGAACTACTTCTAGCAAAACTGCTATAGATATTGATTCATCACTGCAAATGATGAAAATCATTAACTACCTTTTCTTATAGAAATGCATTATGTTAGCGTAAAAAATAAAATAGGGAGCTCCCATTATGGCACAGCAGAAACAAATCTGACTAGGAACCATGGGGTTCTGGGTTCAATCCCTGGCCTCGCTCAGTGGGTTCAGGATCCAGCATTGCCCTTAGCTGTGGTGTAGTTCACAAACGGCTCAGATCTGGCATTGCTGTGGCTCTGTTGTAAGCTTGTGGCTACAGCCCTGATTAGACCCCTAGCCTGAGAACCTCCATATGCTGCTGGTGTGGTCCTAAAAGGATAAAAAAAAGACAAAAGTAAATAAATAAATAAATATATTAAAAAATTGGACAGGAGTTCCTGCCATGGCACGGAGGGTTAAGGATCCAACATTATCTCTGGCAGCTTTGGTTTGATCCCTGGCCTGGCATAGTGGATTAAGAATCCAGTATTGCCACAGCTGGGCCTTGGATTTGATCCCTGGCCCAGGAACTTCCATATGCCATGAGTGTGGCCTAAAGAGAAAAGATAAATAAAACAGGACCAAAACCCATTTAAATTTGTCTTTATTACAGCAGGTTCTCAGTTAATTTGTATGCATATTCAGGTATCTATGGGAAGGTAGCCTCCTAAGAATGTATTAGTAAAACAAATTCATTAAGAAAAACAAAATGTATCACAAATTACTAATATCTTTTGCAACAGTATTGAAGATCATAGAGTCTAAAGAATATTTTCTTTATTTATGTATCAGGTGCTTATTGTCAAAAAAAAAATCACATTTTTGGAAACCAGTTTAGTTGAAAAAATGATAGTAGAATAATTTAAGCAGGTAAGTATTTCTAGTTCCTTGAAAAAAATGCCTGAAAAGATATATCTAAAGATATATCTAATATGAAATGGATTCCAAGTGTTAATTTTATAGACGTATTGAAATGAAGAACAACTGCTAATTTATTATGACATTTATAATTCAAAATATTTCATGTGAATTTGGACTCTAAGGCATTGAGAAATCTCACAGGAAATTCCAACTTGTTATTTTACACCCAAACTTCATAAATCTACAGCTCTCACTTAAGCAAACATTCCTTTAGCCAAGCTTACTTAAAACAGTATTCACTTGGGAGTTCACTTGTGGCCTAGTGGTTAAGGATCCAGTGTTGTCACTGCTGTGGCATGGGTTCGATCCTTGGCCCAGGAACTTCCACATCCCATGGGCCTGGCCAAAAAAATTGATATTCACTTAATTAGGATTATATTGTGCTTCTGTTTTAAAGTACATATTTGCTGAATTCAACTGCAGATATTATCTCTGAGATGCAAATGATATCTCTGAAATGTTAAGCAACAGGTTTGAGGTCAGGCAGCTAGTCCATCATTAGAGGAAGAATATGAACTCAGTCATATTTCCCCAGAGTCCAAGCCCTTAAGCACTATGCTGCACTGACTCTAATAACAAAGATGTAAGAAAAGAAGTTTCCGAATATTCTGCGTATATAACCATAACTCAGTATCAAAGTATAGCTTGATCATGGATGTTTTTGTAAAAACTTAGTATGCATCAGGTGAAAAATATTTCCTTTTATGGTGGAAAACTCAAAAGTTCGCAAAATATGGCAGGCAGGCTCAGGAACATCTAAAACAGAAAAAAAAATAAGTAAATTTTTTTCTTTCCTTTTCTAGGTAGAGTTTAAAGTGAACCAGCTTTTAAATGAAATGTAAGAATGAGGCAAAGATAACTGATATTCACATGGTCCAATGTTTATCCCATGACTGTTAACTCTGACTCCTACAGTTGATGTTGGAGGTATGTCCCTTGAGAAACAGAGAAAGCCAAAGGGTGATTTTGTTCTTCAGTTGAGACTAGGAAGGCAATGGGATGAGGGATTCAAAATAGAAGAGGGGAAAGGAATAACTGATGGCAGAATTTCCCAGAGAGGGCATTAACAGCCTGAACACAGGCTTCTGAATTATATATTTAAAGGACTGCCACCAGGGAGGGAGAGGGGAATGAGTGAGAAAGGATGAGATAAAGGGGGCAAACTCTGAAACGCTGGTACTTGATGACAGAGTTTGATTAAAGCCATGTCTGATGTCTTTTCATTCTGTGAAATTGTCATGACAGTGTATTGAGTAATCCTTTATAAATGAAGAAAATTCTCTCAATGAATATTTAATACTTCTCTTGAAAAATGCAAAATCCTTCTGATGTACATTGTTATGATTAAACCAAAAAGTAAGAACCAAAAAAAAAGAGGAACATCAAATTCCCCTTTGAAGGTTGCTTTAAAAAACGTGAGGGTGTGAACTATCAAGTAATAGATCTCCTGACATAGGTGTCATTTTGTTTCCATAATTATGTTAAGAAGGTTAAGTAAGATCTTCACTTTATTTGATAATTCCTAGCAGTAGACATGACACAGTTATTAGAAAGTCGGAAAGGTTACACATTAAATCTGACATCCTTATGGATTAGGAACAGCGTTTTCACCCCATTTTTAAAGTTCATTTATCTTGTATGAAAAGCTTTAAAAATACACTGCCTAATCATATATTGAATGGCAAATAATGCATAGTCGAAAACAGAATAACATCATTCTCATTTTCCTTTCATCTGAGAATGAGTGTATTTAGGTATCATAAATTGACAGCAGGGTGTAAAACAGTAAAGATCTGAGCAGAGTGAAGTAAGTGTGCTTTCATCCTTGATGCTTGCCATGCACAGGCACCATGGACCCATACAGTGTCCCCCTTGGCAAATGGCCCTCATTAGAGGTCTAATAGAATCAGAAGTCTGAAAACAAGGCTGTCTACTGCCAAAGCCACAATCAGTTGTCCTGGGGACAGACACCAGCCCAGAGGTGACAAGCTAAGGCCTGAGCACCATCAGAGCTATGTTTTCAGGCTGTGGTTGGGAGAATAAAGGGCACCAGAAAATGTCACTGGAAATTCTTTGCATAAAGAACATAGGTAAGGTAAAACGGTACTGGGGGGTCAGCACAGGCTTCTGTCACAGGCAGCTATAAAAAGCTTCCCTGGTGCTTTGTGAAGTCCTTTCTTGTTCATAGTTTGAGTTTGGGAACCATGTTGAGGGTGCCACTAAAGCTATGCATCTTCTTCTACATTCTGTCTCTGTTTCCTGCACTAAGTCCTACAAGTTATCCCAAATGCCTATTCCTCTTGGACCTGAAATTCTAACCAATTATACCAACAATATTAAAAATTATTATTAGCAGCCAGATAATCAGATGTGTAACCTTTTCCCTATATTGAGTGAAGAGGTGGCATGAGGAAAATCATTAAAATCCTTTAGCCTAAATTTTCTTATGTGTGAAATGGGACTAAGAGGAAGTACATTCCTTACCTACTTCACAGATATGATGCAAATAAAATACTGTAGGCAAATTTTTTATTGAGCATATTATAAAGATGTTAGTTGAACTATTTTATGGGCCTAGGAAGGTCTAGAATTTCAAATATCATAAATTAAGAAGTCTTCTTTGTATAGACAGGAGGGTAAGTAGTTAGACACCTTGTTTTTATTTACAATGCATGTGACTTGTTTACATGGCTATTTGTTTCTGAAAGACGAAGCATAGTACAAATTTTAAGAAAGAAAATGTTTTCAATGTCAATTTTAATCAGCTATAAAATTCAAGCAAAACAAGAAGAATCGGCGTTCCCGTTGTGGCACAGTGGTTAACGAACCCGACTAGGAACCATGAGGT
The DNA here is from genome assembly GCF_016906955.1 of Phacochoerus africanus. Taxonomy (NCBI): domain Eukaryota; kingdom Metazoa; phylum Chordata; class Mammalia; order Artiodactyla; family Suidae; genus Phacochoerus; species Phacochoerus africanus. The sequence goes on from NC_062544.1 coordinate 265,145,542, forward strand.
TGCGGGTTCGGTCCCTGCCTTTGCTCAGTGGGTTAACGATCCGGCGTTGCCGTGAGCTGTGGTGTGGGTTGCAGACGCGGCTCGGATCCCGCATTGCTGTGGCTCTGGCGTAGGCCGGTGGCTACAGCTCCGATTCAACCCCTAGCCTGGGAACCTCCATATGCCGCGGGAGCGGCCCAAGAAATAGCAACAACAACAAAAGACAAAAGACAAAAAAAAAAAAAACAAGAAGAATCTACATAGTGAATTTAATCTTATAGTTTGGAATTAGGAACCCAACAGTATAAATGGGGATTTCATCAATAAATTTAGAGTTTTGGTCATGTGTGGTCCTACACCTCTTATACAATGGCATCCTACTGCTTCACAGGGAAACTATTTCCATTTAATGGAAAGTGGGCATAATACAATTTGGATGAAGGTTTTTCCAATCTGGAAGCTCTAGGATCACTAGAACATATACGACTGTATCTGTTCCTCCATGCAAATCATTGATATGTTTATTAGGAAACCATTAGGGAATGTGTTAGCAATTATAAATTACTTAGTACAAAGTTGTGATTTAGAGACATACATTATATAATAGAAAATAAGAACAAACACACTGATGCTTTGAGCGGCAGAATCTTCTAAATGCTTTGCATGTATTAACTCAATCTTTATAGCAACTCTAAGCGACAATTTATGAGTTCCCTGTTGCTGCTCTAACAAATCCCCATAATCTTAATGCCTGAAAATAACACAAATTTATTCTCCTACAGCTCTAGAGGTCAGAAACTTTAAGTCTTATGAAGTTAAAATCAAGAGTCTGCAAGGCCATCTCCTCCTGGAGGTTCCAGGAAAGAAGCCCCTCCTTGTGTCTTCCACCTCCTAGAGGGTACTGTCCTTCCTTTGCTTCCTTTGTCACATCACTTTCCCCTTTTCTGCAGTCAACTCTCCCTCTTCTGAGAATGCTTGTGATTGCATTGGACCTACCCAAATAACCCAGTATAATCTCCCCATCTGAAGCTTTTTAGTCACATGTGCCAAGTCTCTTTTACCATTTGAAGTACCATATTCACAGGTTCTGGGGATTCAGACATTGAAACATTTGAGGGAACTTTATTCTGTTAACCACAGATATCTATAATTCTCATTTTATAAAGAAGTGAGAAAACTGAAGTCCAGAGAGGGATCAAGTAACCTCTGTAAAGTTATTCAGCTAGGGAAATGATAGAGAAATCAAATAGTGTTAAGTTTCCAGCGCTTGACCAAATGTCATTCTGCCTTCATGTTAATGGAAAAAGAATAAAGCCCTAAATGTGAAATCTTGTCTGATCTTTTGTAACCCTCATTCCTAGGGATTCTATGTCCCAATACGGGGTCCATCCTGAAATGTGTTCTCTGAGAGTAGACGAGACAGCTTATTTTTATTGCCTGTCCTCATTAGGGTATACATCAATAGTCCTGCTCCTTTGGTGACTCAAATATCTCCCAAGCTCATGTGTCCTTGATAATGTGGAGCAACCAAGGCAGACTTCTTATGATGCTTTTACGGGAGAGGGTCTATTTTTGTGTCCCTGTAATGGCAGAGCCGTATGTTCCCTGTTCTCCATGGTGGTATTTCTCAGTCTTTTGTGTGTGCTGGAATCACCTGGGGATGAGAATAAAAGTGACTGCCTGGACCCACAGCAGACCCGTGCCATCAGAACGTCCCAATGTGGAGCCCAGCTGGGGATATTTGAAGTTTTTCTGATTATCCCAACACACATCTAATTATAAAAGTCATCCAGGATCATGTCTCGATTCATCACCTAAACACACACATTTGCCATTTTGTTCCCCCAAGGACATTTGCCAATATTTTTGGAGACATTTTCTTTTGTCACAAAAGAGGAGGTGCTACCGGCATATATCAGGTGGGGGCCCAGGGTATTGCTAAACATCCTACAATGCAGCAGACAGCCCCCCCCCACAAAAAGTGATGACCCAGCCCAAAAGAAACTTGTTCTAAGAAGATGAGGAGATGATGTGATCTTATTTTTTAACCTAAGTCCAGTCTTCTTCTGTTCAAAATTTTTTTGCTCATATCAATAACTGCTTTCAGATTTGACTTGGAATTTTTAAAGAAGGGGGAGAAACAGGTAGAACAAAGGTTGAGAAACCTTCATGTAGAAGGCTAAAAGATACTAAAATTTCTATGTTAGCATTTTAAACACATTTTATAAAGAGTAATTGATGTTTTACTGTCCCACACAAAAGCAAAAAGAACTCTAGGAAATAGTTAAACAAGCAGTGCTTTTCTAACTGTGGTTCACTGCTATTGTGTGAATGACTTCTGGTCTCCATTATGATTAGCAACAGATGGAGAGCAATTATTTACCAACTTTTATAGTTATTTTTATAAGGATTGGTCATTTGTGGAATAGTTCAGCTTGATTTTTTTTTTTTTTTTTAGGGCTGCACCCACAGCATATGGAGGTTCCCAGGCTAGGGGTTGAATCAGAGGTGTAGGGGCTGGCCTACGCCACAGCCACAGCAACTTCAGATCCAAGCCATGTCTGCGACCTATACCACAGCTCACCTCAATGCTAGATCCTGAACCCACTGAACGAGGCCAGGGGTCAAATCTGCCACCTCATGGTTCCTAGTCGGATTCGTTTCCGCCGCACCATGATGGGAACTCCACATTGTGATTTTATATCCTTTGCCAGATATACTGTTAAAAGGTGACAACCTCTGTAATGATTATTTTTATTTTGAACAGCAGAGAATTTAAATAAGTCTATTAATTAAATCATGCAACAACAACTGTATAATTGATTTACAGTTTGGGACACTGGAATTATAGTAGCCAACAGAACAGAAAAAGCCTGTGCTTTCTGAGTGATTATGTTCTGGATGCAAGAGACACAGCATTTTCTTGGAACAGAATATAGAAGTAACTTTACATCTTGGGAATATGTGGAAAGACTGTGAAGGGCCTTGGACTTGACACCAAATGTGGATTTGACTGATAGATATACTTTCTTCCAAACTGAAAAGCTTTGGATTGCATAAAGGTTTTGAGTTAAGTTTGACCCACCCATAAACTACAGGTGAAGGAATTGAGATTTGGTGATTGTGGATTAAGAAAATTGCCCAGAGACACACAGTTATTGTTAGATCAAAGAATGAGACTCAGTTTTGCCTGATCCCCAAACCAGGATCCTAATCACTTTTCTGTAATATGTTCAGTTGTGATGAGGAGTACAGGAGAAGTTAAATTTATTGCCTCAGTATTATTTTACATATCAAAAGATGGGCTGTGCTTAAGAAAACTTAAGTGTGATCTATAATTAGAAATGTCCAAGCAGGAGACATAGTCCTCCCAGACTTAAGGCAGTATTACAAAGCCACAGTCATCAAGACAGTGTGGTACTGGTACCAAAACAGACATACAGACCAATGGAACAGAATAGAGAACCCAGAAATAAACCCAGACACCTATGGTCAATTAATCTTGGACAAGGAGGCAAGAACACAAACATTGCTGATTATTAGAGAAATGTAAATCAAAACTACCATGAGATACCACTTAACACCATTCAGAATGGCCATCATTAATAAGTCCACAAATAAAAAGTGCTGGAGGGGGTGTGGAGAAAAGGGAACCCTTCTGCACTGTTGGTGAGAAGGAAAGCTGGTACAACCACCTTAGAAATCTATACATAGAACTACCATATGACCCAGCAATCCCACTCTTGGGTGTACATCTGGACAAAACTTTCCTTAAAAAAGACACACGCACCTGCATGTTCATGGCAGCACTATTCACAATAGCCAAGACATGGAAGCAACCCAAATGTCCATCGACAGATGATTGGATTAGGAGGAAGTGGTTTATGTACACAATGGAATATAAAAAAGAATGAAATAATGCCATAACAAAGAATGAAATAACGCCATTTGCAGCAACTTGTATGGAACTAGAGACTCATACTGAGTGAAGTAAGTCAGAAAGAGAAAGATAAATACCATATGATATCACATATCTGGAATCTAATATAAGGCACAAATGAACCCTTCCACAGAAAAGAAAATCATGAACTTGGAGAATAGACTTGTGTTTGCCAAGGGGGAGGGGGAGGGGGTGGGGTGGTTGGGGAGCTTGAGGTTAATAGGTACAAACTATTGCCTTTGGAATGGATTAGCAATGAGATCCTTCTGTGTAGCACTGGGAGCTATGTCTAGTCACTTATGATGGAGCATGATAATGTGTGAAAATAGAATGTGTACATGTATGTGTAACTGGGTCACCATACTGTACAGTATAAAAAAAATTGTATTGGGGAAATAACTGTTAAAAAATAATTTAAAAAAATAAAATAATGTCATATTAATTGACTAATCTCTTTCATTTTGGGTTCCACTTACTGGTTACTATCAGAACTCTTGTTGGTTCTAATGATCTATTATATTTTAAATAAAAGAAAGTCAAATGAATAATTTGCAGAAATAATTATAATGCCTAGAGTTAAGCATCTACCAAGTTTTAGGTCCCATTATAGAAATTGGATGAATATTTTTATTAATTTTCACAGGAACCCTACAAAGTAGTATTACTAGTTTATTTTTTTTCTTCTGAGATAACTGGTGTTTTCTCCAAATTCTCACAAATAAAAAAGAATTAAGATCCAAATCTAGGTCTCTAGGTTGTAAAAGATAAAAATGGGAAGTTTTAGATTTTTTAATATAATTTTTTCATAAAATGTGTGCCACAGCCAGATGCCATTATCTTCAAATCTGAGGTCTCTAAACAAAAATTAATAATTATGAAATACAATTTTGTTATTAAAATTAACAAAAAAGAATATTCAAGAAAATTACATGTCAACTTTTATTTTTAATGTTATTAAATGTAAAACTATACTAAGATTGGGGGCAACTCTGTTACTATGTTTCTACCTATCCTTACTGTTCAAAGCAATCAACTGACAGTCAAGCATTTCTCATGACAGAAGTAAAATCCAAAAAGAATAAAAGTGTTGTGAGCCACATGGGAAGTCCTTGGTAGAATGTGCCTAGGTCACTTAACTTTCCTGCATATGACATTATTTTGACATTTGACTCAAAATCATTTTATTTTTAGGTATAGCATTGGTTATTGTTGCTTTAATGGAGATAACAAAAATTACACTTATGATTCTTATTTTTAGTTATTTTAAACTTACAGAAAACCTGGATACCTGCAATACCTAACTTTAAAAAAAAATAATTAAACTGCAGTACAATTCATTCTTTGCAAAAAGATGCCAGAGGCAAAGTTATTAAAAAATCTCTGTAACTCTGAACATTACACCTGTTTGTAAGGTAGACTATTAAGAGTCAATTTGCTACATGTGGGTTGAATTGCAAGACAAATAATATTTACAAATATGAGCAATAAAACTGAAAACTGCTCATTTCAGTTATAGTATACTGCCATATGACATTTAATCTATAAATACAAAACTTAAATTATATTTAAGTTCAACCAAATTTTTAGGCTGAAAGGGCAATTCTCTGGAGTGGCATTGAAAGCAAAACTTATGAATGGGATAATAGACTAGGGGAAAATCATTACTTAAGAAAAATACTTTTCAATTTAAAGTGGAAATTGTATTTATAGCTTGCAATGGAGATGTCAGTGAATTTCAAATACTCTCAGAATAAACATTTATGGAATTCATATCTCTATGTTTTACACACTAGGCGGCGAAGGAGAAAATAAAATAGCAACAACACGGATGGACCTAGAGATTATCATACTGAGTGAAGTAAGCCAGGTAAAGAAGAATATCATATGATATCACTTATATGTGGAAAATAATAAACAATATGCAAAAGAACTTATTTGTAAAACAGAAACAAACTCACAGATTTCAGAACGAATCTTACAGTTACCATAGGTGAAACCACTGGGTGGAGAGAGGAATTGGGAGGAGGGGAATAACATATACACATGACCGTATAAGACAGATGATTTACATGCTACTGTATAGCACAAGAAATTCTACTCAATAGTATGTTATAACCCATATGGGAAAAAAAATGGATGTATTTATATGAGTAACTGGTTCACTGCTGTACGCCTGAAAATAATACATTTTAACTCAACTATACCCCAATGAAATTTAAAAAGAAAAATCATAGGAAAGACTTAAATGCATGATTTTACTAAGAAACTTTTCTGAATCTGACATATCCTCAAAGTAAAAGATACATGTATCTCTCTATACTGGCGCTATCATAATTAGGAAACATTGAACAAGTAAAATATTTATTGAGGAGCATATACTTCCTATTAAAAACTTTATGCTATTCTCCCCATCCCTGTCCCTCATCAAATTCTCATTTAAAGTGATTTTTTTCACTTTTTAAAATATAAAATGAGCCTCTTAATTATGCTGGCTATTTGTATGATCAAAATTTGTTGTGAGGATGGAAACTGAAAGATCCTGGGGGTTGAATAGGAACATCTGGTCCCCAAAATGACCAAGATCAAAATAATCTAATGACCAGGACAGTATTCTTCACACATGTCAATCTACCTGTAACCCCCATTTTTGCTCTGTCTTCCATACAGAAATTTCTTTTATATGTTGAAATAGTGGGGTATGTATTTCTCCATCTTCTCTTTGCAATTCAAGACAATCTCAAAATTTACCCACTTTAAAAATCTTACCTCTTCCATTCTCTCCCACAACAGGCTTTGTTAGGAGCATCTTACTGGAAACTTCATAATTCCCAGTATTTATCAATATGATAAAAGTTATTATATTGAGTTATAAATTTTTTTTGCTAGGGGTTGAATCGGAGCTGCAGCAGCCAGCCTGTATCCCAGCCTCAGCACCTCAGGAACTGAGCCACATATTCGACCTACACCACAGTTCACTGCAACGCCTGATCCTCAATCCACTGAGCAGGGCCAGGGATGGAACCTGTATCCATATGGGTACTAGTCAAATTCGTTACCACTGAGCTACGACAGGAACTCCTGAGTAAAAAAATTTTAACGTGCTGATTTAAATTTAAATGCCATTGAAAATTTAAAAATATCTTTGAAGACAAAGATAATTTATTTTATATCAGAAACACTAGCAGACTATCACAATAGTTGACATTTTGAAGAAGCTTAGAATTTTAAGAAAAATAATATTTTTTTTCCTTCCATGAATGTTGTTGCATGGCTCATGGATTTGATAACATGCAACTAGGCATATACATAGATAAGTAACTTCGTGTATTTTATTGATTGCATAGGTAATACATATATATATACATGTATAAACATATCCATGTATAGTTACAGACATATACATGCATATGCATGCATATGTGTTTGTATATAAACTCATCTGTAACTATGTAATTTTTCCAACCTGAATATGTATTTGTTCTTGTTAAATGAGGATACCTAGCATATCCTTGATCTTTGTGTGGCCTCCAAGTGACAGAAGAAATCAAGGAATAGTGAAACTCATATTTAAAATGTTAAATACATTTTAAAATGCACCATAACTGCACATAAAAATTGAGTACTCACCTAGATGAGTATTTCATGAATTATAATTTTTGTGCTAATGAAAAAATGTATTCAGTAGGATGAAATATGTGAGAAATTGTCATGCTCTATAAAATTAATGAAATTTTTTTTCTTTGTAATCTAATGTTTTCTTTTAACTCAGTATGGATATTGAGATTCAAGTTTTTAAGTGCAGCTTGATCATGTTTCCACATGCATATATCACTGTTGTCCATCAGTAACTGGAGATTTTGTTGCCTAAGAATTTCATGTGAACATGAAAATGGAGAGAATGACTATGAGAGTTGATATAGTACTTCTGGAGGGTGCCAAGCTTTTCATTATCATAAGCACTTATTTTCAGATGCCTCATGAAGGTTAAATACTTTTGGAAGCTTCATTGCAATTTGGATTTTGGAAAGCCTATCCTGGAAATAAATGAATAAATCAGGTCTTCATACACCCCGCGGTAAAGGAGATCTCTGTTAGTGCCCCGTGCCTCATAATTGTAGAAACAAAGTTGTCTTACAGGAAGACTTAATGGAGAAAATTATTATTAGATGTAGTTAATAAAGTAAAATTTTTCTATGAAAATGAAAATAGTTAAATTATTTCTTGTATTCTTTTCGTGTGTGTGTGTGTGTGTGTGTGTGGCTGTGTGCTTTGAGCATGTATGTGTATGTCCTTAGGCCAATTTTTGGGATTCATATTTTAGTAAAGACTGCATTTCATCTTATGTTGGAGGTACAAAATTAAAGTATAAGGGTAAAGGCATGATTTGTTTACCATTTGCAAACATTTGAATATTTGCACTAAAATGGCAATGAATAATGCTGAGTATATAAGCTAGACTGAAGGCTGCTAACCTGGTTTAAAAAAAAAAAATCTTGCAGCTGATAAAAAACAGTTGGTATTTCAGCACTGCTCCACAAAGTCAATCAAGGGTCCAGCTTGTTCCTCCATCACACAGACAATAATCCATCACTAAGAATGAATCCAGTCATATTCTAATGCCGGTCCACAGCAAGGAAAAGGGAGAATGGGTTACCTCTTTAATATTCTGTGCCCCTGTTCGAAACAGTAATTCTCAGACACCAGCTGAGTGATTCATAATTCAACTCAGTGCTCACACTATACCTGGCCATCATGTCAGATCCCACAAGTTAAAAGCTCAACCCCACAGGACTGCCCCTCAGATAACAATCACAAATCCAGGATGTACTTCTCAACAACTGGCTAGAGATTGCAGCTTTCTACAACCTCCTCTATGAGTTTGATTAACTTGCTAGAGTGGCTCACAGAACTCAGAGAAACATTTCACTTACTACATTATTGGTTTGTTATAAAAGGCTGTAACTCAGGAAGAGCCACATAGAAGAGAAGCAGAAGGCAAAAGGAAGGATGGGGAGCTTTCATGCTCTCCCCAAGTAGGACACTCTCCCAGGGCCTCCACTTGTTCATCAACCCGGTTCTCCAAACCTCATCCTTTTTGGTTTGTATGCAGGCTTCATTATCTAGGCATATAATGATTGATTTATTAAATCATTGGCTACTGATTTTTTAATTCAACTTCCAGCCTCTCTCTTTTGACTAGAGCTCAGGAGGATAGGACTAAAATTGCCGCCCCTATGATCTTTCAGTTGGTTCTCCTGGCAACCAGCTCCCATCCTTGGGTAAGGTCCAAAGTCATCTTATTAACATAACAAGAGACACTTTTATTGCTTTCATCACTTGGGAAATTGTTTTTTTCTTTTTAGGACTATACCAGCAGCATATGGAAGTTCACAGGCTAGGGGTCGAATAGGAGCTATAGTTGCTGGCCTATACTACAGACACAGAAACATAGGATCCAAGCCATATCTGTGCCCTACACCACAGCTCACAGCAGTGCTGGATTCCTGAACCACTGAGCGAGGCCAGGGATTGAACCCACACCCTCATGGCTACTAGTTGGATTAGTTTTTGCTGCACCACAAGGGAACTCCCTCACTTGGGAAATTTTAAGAATTTTAGGAACTCTGTGCCAGGAACAGAGACAAAGACCAATAAATATAACAGGATCTCATTGCTAATCCATTCCAAAGGCAATAGTTTGCATCCATTAACCCCCAGCTCCCAATCCACCCCACTCCCCCCCCGCCCAGCAAATGCAAGTCTATTCTCCCAAGTCCATGATTTTCTTTTCTGCGGAAGGGTTCATTTGTGCTGTATACTGGATTCCAGATATAAGTGATATCATACAGTATTTGTCTTTCTCTTTCTGACTTACTTCACTCAGTATGAGAGTCTCTAGTTCCATCCGTGTTGCTGCAAATGGCATTATGTCATTCTTTTTTATGGATGAGTAGTATTCTATTGTATATATATACCACACCTTACTAATCCAGTCGTCTGTCGGTGGACATTGGGTTATTTCCATGTCTCGGCTATTGTGAATAAAGCTGCCATGAACATGCAGGTGCACGTGTCTTTTTTAGGGAAAGATTTGCCTGGATATATGTCCAAGAGTGGGATTGCTGGGTCATATGGTAGTTCTATGTATAGATTGCTAAGGTATCTCCATACTGATCTCCATAGTGGTTGTACCAGCTTACCTTCCCACCAACAGTGCAGGAGGGTTCCCTTTTCTCCACACCCCCTCCAGCATTTGTTATTTGTGGACTTATTAATCATGGCCAATCTGACTGGTGTTAAGTGGTATCTCATGGTAGTTTTGATTTTCATTTCTCTAATAATCAGCAATGTTGAGCATTTCTTCATATGATTGTTGGCCATCTGTACATATTCCTTGGAAAAAATCTATTATTCAGATCTTTTGCCCATTTTTCCATTGGGATGTTGGCCTTTTTGCTGTTGAGTTGTATAAGTTGCTTGTATATTCTAGAGATTAGGCCCTTGTCCATTGCATCATTTGAAACTATTTTCTCCCATTCTGTAAGTTGTCTTTTTGTTTTCTTTTGGGTTTCCTTTGCTGTGCAAAACTTGTCCATTTGATTAGGTCCCATTGGTTTATTCTTGCTCTTATTTCTGTTGCTTTGGGAGTCTGACCTGAGAAAATATTCATGATGTTGATGTCAGAGAATGTTTTTCCTATATTCTCTTCCAGGAGTTTGATGGTGTCTTGTCTTATATTTAAGTCTTTCAGCCATTTTGAGGTCTTTTTGGTGCCTGGTGTGAGGGTGTGTTCTAGTTTCATTGATTGGCATGCAGCTCTCCAGGTTTCCCAGCAATACTTGCTGAAAAGATTGTCTCTTTCCCATTTTGTGTTCTTGCCTCCTTTGTCCAAGATTAATTGATCATAGATATCTGGATTTATTTCTGGGTTCTCTATTCTATTCCATTGGTCTGTATGTCTGTTTTAGTACCAGTACCACACTGTCTTGATGACTGTGGCTTTGTAATACTGCCTGAAGTCTGGGAGAGTTATGCCTCCTGCTTGGTTTTTGTTCCTCAGAATTGCTTTGGCAATTCTGGGTCTTTTGTGGTTCCATATAAATTTTTGGATTGTACTAGTTCTGTGGAAAATGTCATGGGTAATTTTATAGGGATTGCATTGAATCTGTAGATAGCTTTGGGTAGTATAGCCATTTTTACAATATTAATTTTTCTAACACTGGAGCATGGAATATCTTTCAATTTCTTTACATCTTCTTTAATTTCCCTGATTAATGTTTTATAGTTCTTGGCATATTTCCCCCTTTTGATCAAGATCTTTCTCTGAAGGCATCTCTGATCGAGAGTCATGTTTTCTAGATTCAGCAGGTTTTTGTCGTTCAGTATAAGGAAGGAACTTCCTTGGATGTAATGTCCCATGTTGTAAGGAAAGTGCACAAACTGGAAATCTGTTAAGGTATCATTCCAGTAACATAGAGGGATAGGAGTAATAACTCACAGGCACTGTTTATCTAAAGTCTATATATTATCAAGATCATAGACACTAGAATTCATCTGCGGTATCAAGCCATCACCAAAGGTTTGGCGACAAACTGCCAACAGGCCTGGTCTGGATATTTGAGAAAGCTGTCTCTTAAGATGTCATTTGCCTAAATTCTGGAAAATCTTTGCTCTCAAGTCACCAGATGTTATGTAGGTGCAGTCAGTATTCCACAATTTCTTTTGTGTGTCACATGAATCTGAGATTTTGTTCCTTGGAATTTGGCAGAATAAGGGTTGGTTAGCAGGACCTGAAGGGGCCTTTTCAGTGAGTTTTAAGAGAGTTTTTCTGGAATTTTCTTTTCCAGTAGATGAAAACTCCAGGTTACAAGGTATGATTCTTAAGGTCTTTATCTCCCAAAAACTCATGGTGCAAAGATTACAAAAGCACAGTTACTTTGAGTAGAAGCAATTAGGCCATTGCAGTATTGGAGCACTTCTTTTATCGGTTGTGGGTCAAAAGATCAGAAGCCAAGTGCACTGGGCATCCAGTTACTATCCTGAAAGGTAAGATATTTTGAATTCCAGAAGGGGTGGTTCTGAGATTTAGGAGGACCGGTGACAATGCTTTTGGCTTAGGAATTTGGAAGGCCTCTACCAGTTTTTCCAGTTGAGTCTTAATAATGCTATTAATGTGCTTAACTAAGAGAATTGAGGGTGGTAAGCCCAGTGTGTTATAAAACCAGCTAAACAGCATGAAATTGTCAAAGCACCTAGCCTGTAAAGTGGGTTCCTTGATCACTATGATGTTTAAGAAGACTTCCCCAAGTAGGAATAATCTTATCCAAAAAGATTTTAGTCACAGAAGAGGCAATAGCCTGTCTTCCAGGGAAGTTTTTAGTCCTGTGTGAAAATACACAGTTGATGACTAAAACATATTTACATCCATTAGAAGAAGTTATAAGAAACCCATTTGCTAGATCTTGAGTGGTCCATCAGGCAGTTTAAAACATTCAGCAGCATTATGAATAGGCATCCTGGTTTGTATTTAGACAAGTGGGACAAGAGAGGTAGGCACTTTTTATGGTTCTGTTAATGTTTCTCCACCAATATTTGTTAATTAAGGCAATCCATTTTGTCAGTAGACCAATAGTTTAATGCAGGTATGGTGGTAAGGAGTGGGAAATTTAGAGTCTTCAGTAGGACTCTAAATGCTATTTTTGTTCAAACCAGAGATCATTTTTTTCATGAAACCAATAATTGTTGAATTTCCAATCTTGTTTTTCCTTTTCTGAGGCAAATTACTGAACTTCTTGAGCCAATATTTCTAAGTTATTTTTGGGTAAAATATAGGTTTGGCTGCTATTGGTTCCTTTGAGGGCAGCGTTCCTTGCAAAAATATCACCAAGATGATTTCCCTTAATGTCCAGAAAGTCAAGTTTAGAATGCCTTGGACTCTTAATATAGCTGAAGCAACAGGTTTATATATCGAATCCAACAAGGCACCCTAAACAGAGGGGCCATTTTAAATTTTATTTCCACTGGACATAAGGAAGCCACATTGCTGTGCCAACATTTCAAAATCATGAGCTCCTCTGAAAACATGTCTACTATCCATACCAATATTGGCAGTTTTTTAGTTGGCTAAAGTACAAACACTTGTAAAATTGTACAAACCCTTTTGGCTGAGTGTTCCATGGGTGAAGGTGCTGCCTCAACAATATCAAAAAGGTTGGTAATGGCACAATATTTTTTACTGTCACATTTTAAATGAGAACTATTGAGATGTTACCTTAACCAACATAATTTTCTGTAGATTATCACAAAGAGTGAGGTGATGTGGGACTTTGTAGGTCATGGATGGTAATGTAAGGGAGAAAAGTAGATGAAAAATTAAATGGTTATGTGAGGCACAGTTAACAAAAAGAATTCATATAAGATGAGGTTACTGGCCAAGAAATGTTGAGTGTGATGAGAATTTGCAAGAGCTTCTACTTCATGAGGTACAAAAATGGTACAAAACTGATTAAAAGCAATCCCACAATGATTTCTCAGGGCTCTTACCCAAAAGGGAAGTGGTTGTAATGACTCTAGGGGAAAGGGGTATCCCTGTGTCAAAGCATCCATTTGCCAGCTATGCCTATCGGTTGGTAGTGGTCCTTCTGGTTTTTTGGTGAGTACCTCCAGGGCTATTTACTTCCTTGGTAACAAAATAGTAGCAGCTGTCATGTTAAAAGTTTTATATGACAGAAGACATTGTCTAAAAGTGGATAATAAGAAAGGAATTTCCTAAAGCCCTCAGCAAATACCTTTATAACAACCCATCACAAACTGGAACATAGGCCAGTTCCTAAACTAAACATGACAGACAGTAACCTTAAATTACAGTTACTACCAAAGTGTTGAAAGTGTTGTTACTTGTCATTCTCTCATAATTAAATAGTGCCACCTTTCAAACTTAACATTTTCACAGTTTGGATAATAAATACATTGTTCTTATATCTAAAGTCGATCCAGTCAAACCCTGAAATTTAGAATCATATCAGCTTTTGTTGGGGCATAAGTGCATGATGAACAACGTAGGCAGGAATTCCTGAATATGTTCTTTATGATAGAGAGAAAAAAATGTATATCTTTAAGAAATCACCAGTGTCTTTCAAGTTATCTTTCCCTTCAGCCTGTGGGCTGAAATGTTTCCCCCCTAAATTGACATTTTAAAGTTCTAACCTTCAATGTGACTGTATTTTCAGGTTATGACAGTGAAGTGAGGTCATGAGGGTGGAACCATAATCAAATAGGATTGGTGTCCTTATAAGAAGAGGAAGAGACAGCATAAATGCCTTACTTTCTGTGCACACAGAGAAGACACTACCAGAAAAGTGTTAGAACTCATCAATAAATTTGGCGAAGTTGCAGGATACAAAATTAATATACAGAAATCGATTGCATTTCTATATACTAACAATGAAAGGTGAGACAGAGAAATCATAGAAACCATCCCATTTACCATTGCATCAAAAAATAAAATAACTCGTCATAAACCCAACTAAAGAGAGAAAAGACACATACTCTGAAAACTAAAAGATGCTGATGAAATAAATCAAAGATGGCACAAACAGATAGAAAGATATACCATGCTGTTGAATTGGAAGAGTCAATACTGTCAAAATGATTATACTACCCAAGGCAATCTACAGATTCAATGCAATCCCTATCAAGTCACCAAGGACATTCTTCACAGAACTGAAAAGAATATTTTAAAATTTGTATGGAAACACAAAAGACCCTGATAGCCAAAGAAATATTGAAAAAGAAAAAACAGAAATGGAGAAATCAGGTTCACTGATTTCAGAAAACATTACAAAGCTACAGTTATCAAAACAGTGTGGTACTAGGACAAAAACAGATATATAGATCAATGGAACAGGACAGAAACCCAGAAATGAACCCAAGCACCTATGGTCAACTAGTCCATGACAAAGGAGGTAAGAACATACAGTGGAAGAAACATAGTCTCTTCAATAAGTGATGCTAGGAAAAGTGGAAAGTACAAGCAAAAGAATGAAATTAGAACACTCTCTAACGCCATATACACAAATAAACTCAAAATGGATTAAAGACCTAAATATAAGGCCAGATACTATAAAACTCCTAGAGGAAAACATAGGCAGAACCATCTTTGATATAAATCACAGCAGTATCTTGTTTGATCCTTTTCCTAGAATAATAGCAATAAAGACAAAAATAAATCAATGGGACCTAATTAAACTGACAAGCTTTTGCACAGCAAATGAAACCATTAAAAAAAAAAAGTCCATGATTTTCTTTTCTGTGAAAAAGTTCATTTGTGCTGTATATTAGATTCCAGATATAAGTGATATCATATGGTATTTGTCCTTCTCTTCCTGACTTGCTTCACTTAGTATGAGAGTTTCTAGTTCCATCCATGTTGCTGCAAGTAGTGTTAGTTTGTTATTTTCTATGCCTGCGTAATATTCCATTTTGTATATACACCACATATTCTTAATCCGTTCATCTGTCGATGGACATTTAGGTTGTTTCCATGTCTAGCCACTTATGATGGAGCATGATAATGTGAGAAAAAAAATGTATACATGTATGTGTAACTGGGTCACCTTTCTGTACAGTAGAAAATTGATAGAACACTGTAAACCAGCTATAATGGAAAAAATAAAAATCATTATAAAAAAAAAACAGAAAGACAACATATGGACACCTACAGAATGGGAGAAAATAATTGCAAATGATGCAACGGATAAGGGCCTAATCTCCAAGATATACAAACTCATACAACTCAACAACAACAACAAAAAAAAAATTGAAAAATGGGCAGAAGACCTAAAAATAGACATTTCTCCAAAGAGGACATACAGATGGCCAACAGGTACATGAAAAATGTTCAACATCACTAATTATTAGAGAAATGCTAGAGGTTACCACCTCACACCAGTCAGAATGGCCATCATTAAAAAGTCAACAAATAACAAATACTGGGGAGGGTGTAGAGAAAAGGTTACCCTCTTTCACTGTTTGTGGGAATGTAAATTGGTACAACCACTGTGGAAAACAATATGGAGGTACCTCAGAAAACTAAATATAGAACTACCATATGACCCAGCAATCCCACTCCTGTGAATATATTCAGACAAAACATTCATTCAAAAAGATCAATGCACCCCTATGTTCATGACATATTCAAAACAGCCAAGGCATGGAAACAACCTGAATGTCCATTGACAGATGAATGGATTAAGAAAATGTGGTATGTATATACAATGCAATACTACTCAGCCACAAAAAGACAAACCAATGCCATTTGCAGCAACATGGATGTAACTAGAGATTGTCATACTAATTGAAGTAAGCCAGAAATAAAAAGACAAATACCATATAATATCACTTATTTGTGGAATCTAAAATATGGCATAGATGATCCAATCTAGAAAACAGAAGCAGATCATGGCCAAGGAGAACAGACTTGTGGTTCCCAGAGGGGAGAGGGGGAGGGAGTGGGATGGATGTAGATTTTGGATGTTTTGGATGCAAACTGTTACATTTGGAATGAATGGGCAGTGAGGCATACTGTACAGCACAGGAAACTGTATGTGATTGGGTCATATTGCTGTGAAACAGAAAGTGAAGAAACACTTAAATCAACTGTACTTTAATTTTTAAAAATAATAAAAAAGAAAGAAAAGCCATAGGAGGACACAATGGGAAGCTTTGAAGGAGGATGTCTATGAACCAGGTAAAGGGTTCCCACCAGAAACCAACCCTACAGGCATCTGGATCTTGAACTTCTAACCTCCAGAACTGTGAGAAAGTAAATTTTTGTTGGTTAGCCAACCAAGTCTGTAGTATTTTTTTACGGCATCTTGAGTAGATTAATATACTTGCTATATATATTTTTCTAAGTATATGGGAGTCTCCATGATGCTGAGTACTTTCAAATGTTGATGCTTAAGGGGGATAGGAACTCTTATTTTCTATTCTATCTGCCTCTTCATTTAAGAGTTCTCTAATTATGGAACTAAGCCCTCAACTCTTTGGATGAAAAGGCTGAATGTACTACTGCCCTACAGTCCCCAAGTTTGTAAAGGGCCATATGCTATGTGTATGTTTTTGGATAATCGTGACCCAATTTAGACTTCCCCTGTGTCCCTCTTATGAGTTGATTGATGTGTGGAAACTAGGATGGGCTCAATATAAATGCCATCTGTCTTGTATAAGACAAAACAGGGGAGATTTTAATAAGATATGAAAGAATATTTAGGAGATCTTAAAAAATAAAAGTATAATCAGAATTGTAGCAAAATATGTGTTCCAAATTTAAAAAAGAGATTTTTTTTCAAAACTAAACTCAACTTGGAACTTCCTAATATTTATTTGAATTATGTACCTATTTCTACTCAATTTTTCCCCCTCTACTTGAAAAACCTTTTTAATAGCGAACACCACTTTCCATATGCTGTATTTGTCCTTAAATAGATCTGCTTTTCCTCAAGATTGTTATTAAGGCATATTTACCAAGATGGTGAGTACCTAATCCAGGCATTCATTTTAAATTTAATGCATAAGTTCTGGAAAATGCAGGGCAGAAATGGGTGGAAGTCTTATGCTGGATATATACAATTAAGCTTGCCTGGGACTGATCACCACCTACTTGTTAAGGGCTGCAGTTCATTGGCTTCTGAAGATTTTATTTATTAAGGTTGAAAAAAAGATTTCTTTTAACATGACCAGGAGAATCAAGGACAGCAACTTGCAACAAAATACACTAGTACTTCTGGAGTACAACATGCATATTCACATGAAGTATGAAAGACTATAAGGTCAATTCTAGTCAGCTTTTGCTTCTGAAAGAGCTTAGGTCAGCTGAATTTGCATCCATCTGGGTTAATCATTTGTTACCTCATTTTGTTCTTTTAACTGTTTATTTTCAAAAGAGTTCTGGATTTCAGAATTGGATAAGGGCTTATGAACTTGCAATAACGCCACAACCCAACTTTATGAGGAAGAAGCTGAAACAAAGTGAATAAGGGTTCACAGCTGCTGCCTGATGAAGGCATGATTCAAATTCCTGCAGTGAGGATTTATTAGATCATCTCAGTGAAATGAATAACAAAGCAGGAAAATTCTACTCTCTTTAATGGGGTGAGGAAAATATCTTGAAGAGGTGGCATTTGAGTTTTATTCTGTTGGATTTTTATAAATGTGTTACTTTATGTATTTCCTCACCAAGTAAATTAAACACAGCAAGGGAAAGAGATTCAAATGCTACCTTTGGATAAGTTTGGCTGGACAGATATTTGGAAATGGACCAGAAAGGGAGGAAGGGCCAGATCTTAGACTCTAAGCTTGAAAATGATGCTTAGAAATGCAGACAGTAGCCTGAAAGTAACAGGAAAAAAGACTGAATGATGAAACTGTATGTCAGAGTTGTGGGGGTTATTGAGTTAGCAACATAAGACTAGTGAGTAAGATAGGGATTTTATATATATGCGAACATTTTTATATGAGTAACTTCCATAACTAAACCAAAATAGTTACTTGTGATCACCACCAAAATCTGCCTTCTAAATCATTGTATACATTTAGATGAACTCTTGCTCCTACTTTTAACAAATCAAATTTGAACAAGGTTCATGATTATTAAACTTTGACAGGGTTCTGTCCTTATCAATTAAGGTGTAATCTTTGTACACATTGTAGTACAAGCATGATATGTACTTGAAATTTATAAATTTGAAACTAGTTTGAGAGAGATTTTTAATAGAGTTCTATCCAAAATTTGGCATTTAGTTAGTACTTTGATAAGTTTAAATATTCATTATTAAAACTATTATAAATGATAATATGATGGGGAAATGTCAGAGACAGCTGGTGATCTCACAAGCTTCCAAGTTGTAATCATGTGGTGTAAACCTAACCAACTGGATTGATTTTGACTTTTCTATCTGAAGATATCACTCACTCAGTAAAAACAATGTTTCTATAGGGGAAGAAAGGAAAAAGAAGTAATATAAATTAAATAGAAAATATCCCTTCTCAACGTATTGAAGTAAATCAAGATTCAGTACATACAAGGAGTCAGGCAAAATAAGGTGTCGAAATCTATAACAAAACATCAAAATGGTAGGAGTTAATGAAAAATGTGCTAGCTGCAGGTTACAAGTCCTTGCTGCTGTTGTTATCCATATATGAGAGAATTAACCACAGTAGCACTCAAATAAGACCAGGATAATTAAAGTTCTGTCAGATTCCCTATTATAAAGCCCAGTCTTTCATGCTCAGTCATAAAACTTGGATCAAGGATAAAATATAGGGTAGAGATGAAGGCTAAGAACTTTCCGTGTCTAAATGTAATATCTTGGATAAAAATGTACACACTATGTATGTATGTGTGTGTATTGACCTATATTTGTAATTCCTTATGTGTGTGTACATATTCTAAAATAAAGAAAAATATTTTTAATATGCAGCTTTAAAAGCTAATTTTGTATAAAAACTTCAGGAAGTTTACTCAATTGTTAGTCATCCATTTATTTGACCAAGAACTAAAACTAATTCTAGGGGTTTTTTTCTTCTTCTTTTTTTCACCAAAATTGTTGCGTGTGATAGAGAAAGAGAGGAGTGAGGAAGAGAAACACTGTTTCTTTTAAAAATTAAGTTCCTTTATAGAAATTCATCTTACCTAGTTTACACTCAAGCTTTATCAAGTTTTTCATTTAACTTTTACCTGTTTCTCACTTTCCCACCAATTCTGAACCTAAATTGTCAGCACTGTTCAATATTTTAAAGGTGCGGACAATGTGCTAGTCATCCCTCAAAGCTGAAAGTCCTTTAATAGACCTTGAGCAGACACATCCCATCAGTCATGCTTATGTGTCATTCATTAGAGTTTTTTCTAGTCCCTACTTCATTTTCATGTTTCTACTTTTCATTATTGTTCTTTATTTTACTGATTTAAAAAACCATACGAAGTGCCTGGGATATAAAAATATAAACTTTGTGATAAAAAAATTGATATGTGAAAATAAGGAGAAGGAAGAGCACCAAGCTGAGAATTTTTTCGTAGAAACTTCTATGTCTTCTGTCACACCCCCATAAGACGGTGTTTAAGAAGAGTAAGACATTTTTCTATTCTACATTCTTAGAGAAATTGTGTATTTTGCCAAGTTAAACTGCTTGATTATGCTGAAATTCAAGCACAAGCTAAATATAAATCCCAGATAAACATATTTATACATATCATCCATTGTTAACTTCTGTACACTATTAAATAAAACATATTTCCAGGCACCCTGATATGCATTAAAAATATGGATGGGACAATACTATTGATTATTGTTCTACAAGGCTACACTTTAATATGCATAGTAATGAAAAATAAATAATGCTAAGAATCCTTCAGTGATATACATTGTTCTTCCAACAATGCCAAGATACATTTTGTACAAAATTCATAACTATATCCACTATTACATGAAAAAAATTGATCTATTTCATTTTTTTTTTTAAATTTCTTGGGCTTCTCCCACGGCATATGGAGTTTCCCAGGCTAGGGGTCAAATTGGAGCTGTAGCCACAGGCCTACGCCAGAGCCACAGCAACGCGGGATCCGAGCCGCGTCTGCAACCTACACCACAGCTCACGGCAACGCCGGATCGTTAACCCACTGAGCAAGGCCAGGGATCAAACCCGCAACCTCATGGTTCCCAGTCGGATTCGTTAACCACTGCGCCACGACGGGAACTCCTGATCTATTTCAAATATAATTCTCTATCACACAATATATTTAGAATTTCTATGTGGAGTGACTTTTATTCATCATTTTTTTTTCTGTCTTTTTGCCTTTTCTAGGGCCACTCCCGCGGCATATTGAGGTTCCCTGGCTAGGGGTCGAATTGGAGCTGTAGCCGCCGGCCTACGCCAGAGCCACAGCAACGTGGGATCCGAGCCACATCTGCAACCTACACCACAGGTCACGGCAACGCCGGATCGTTAACCCACTGAGCAAGGGCAGGGACGGAACCCGCAACCTCATGGTTCCTAGTCGGATTCGTTAACCACTGCGCCAGGACACAAACTCCTTATTCATCATTTTTACATGTGTTGGAATAGTAACAACATTTCTATACCACAGAATGCAACCAGTTGTTATTAATAATAATAGTCTCCATTATAAACCGCATCACTGTGTGAGAATTTGGCATGTGCTATCTCTAATTTTCATAGAAGAATCCTGTTTGCTAAACAACCTCAATAATTTCAATCACGATACTATTGTTGAAAATCTTTCAACATGTAAGCCACTCTGCCAGGTACAGGGGAAACCAAGTGATAGTGAAACCATGACAGACCTCTCAGACTTCAAAAGCCTATCATTTAACTAGGTAGGTTGATTACAAATAAAAAAAGGATGCTACCAATTCAAATCGTCTCTCATTATGATGCCTTAAATATTTTAGTGACCTCCTAGCTAATCATTTCACATTTGCCTGTTGAAAAATGCAGTTTACATGCTACGTGTGTATATGTAGAAATGTTTACATGAACTTAAAAAGTAATTGCTTTTTACTAATTTTAATAAAATCAGTATGTCCAACTATATTAACCTAAGAGAAAAATGAGAACTCAATCAAACTCAATATCAGCATTTAAAAAGTCAGTATAACTTTCTTAAAGAAAACAAGGCCTTAGCATTCAGTCTGTAATTGGGGTTGCTACGATAAAGAATCACTATTGGGAAGGAATCACTTCTAAATACAATCAACCTTATTTCCTGTCAGAAAGTAATCACTGTTTTAAAGCTACATTGGGCTGGATTTCCTGCTAACAAATGTGATAATATAGAACTCTATGAAAACTAATGTTCCAATGAGAGCTCCAAAAAATGATCTTCTCAAAAAATAATATTGGTGCATTAAAATAAAGAATTACACATTAAGTTTCAAGTTAAAACTCTCATAGCATTAATGCAAAAATAGACTGTGATGTATTTCCCTTATTTTTTAAAAACAATTTTATAGGGTTGGAAGATGTTTAGAGAAATTAATCTATATCAAGATTAAGATCACAGTGTGGCTTACCTCTCAGAAATCTTCAGAGGTATTTCAAGTAAATAAAATAAAATTTTATTTTGTTATTATTTCAAAGAATTCCAGAAACAGGATATAATTCCCATTATTGATACAAGGCAACCATGTTCATTGCTAGTCATTATTTTAGACATCTTTTGATGTGAGATTTCATATCATAATGTACTCTGATTATAACGTTTTTCACATCTTTCCTTATATTGAAAAAAATTGGAAATGGTAGTTAAAAAGGGCACAAACGAATCAACGGGGATATACCTGTGGAAAACACAGACAAAATAAAACTAAAAATGCCATTGGCTTCTTTAATTGGTTAAGAGAACAAAATGCTAGTAAATTTTCTTTGTCTTAAACACCATTGTTTCAGCTCTTATTCTCTTTTTTTTCTTTTGTCTTTATTTCTGCTTTAAAGAACTATTAGATTGAGAGGACAAGATGGCGGAGGAGTAGAGGGACACGCTCGCCCTCTCCCACAAACACAACAAAAAAAAAGCACATCTACAGAATAAATGACTCGCACAGAACAGCAACCAATCGCTGGCAGAAGAACCTAAACTCCAATAGTGGCAAGAAGTTCGTGACATTACAGGGCAGAACGGGAGAAAAGAGGAGAGTGAGAGAAGGTGAATCCGAGCGGGACGGGCGCTCCCGAAAGGGAACTGCGGAGGAGAAAGGGATCCCACACCCTGGAAAGTCACCTACACGGGGGAAAGATCAAACGAAACAGAGGAATCTCCAGATGCAGAGAAGAGTGTAGCAGTAAGTTGGAGTACAGAAAAGCCGATCAAGAACCGAACGGACCATCTGAACTACGGGCACAGTCACCAAAAATTGAGACCCCTGGGTGGGGGCTGGGCACCGAGACCTCACCTCTGAAGGTTAGTCCCTGAGAAAGGGCCTGGGGGATGCCTGGGTGGGGGCTGGGCACCGAGACCTCGGCTCCAGAGGATAGTCCCCGGGCTGGGGGGGGCGGGGCGGAGCGGAAACTGCTTGGGAGGTCTAGAAACCATTTGACGGGGCAAAGACTGCCTGGGAGACTAGAAAACGAAGCTGCTGCAGAGGAAGGGAGCAATACTCTAGGGGTGGGGAAGTGGAAAGCCGCATCAGAGGGAACCTGGGAAAAGAGCCTGGTCTGCGCCCATGCTGGGGAGGGGAGAGAAGAAGGGGTGGGTCCCCATAGAATACCCCCCATGCCACAGCAAGCTTACAGGCTCTCTAGCTACCTGAAAGCTGTGCTTCCCAGTGCATCCCCTCCCCCCACCCCCACCACCCCCTACGCTCTCGCTGAACCTGGGGCTGCCTGCCATCCAGGAGGGCTGGCGTCAACAATTGCCTGAAGCCTACCACCGCAGGGGCTGTCCTTGCACAGGCCTGCTTGCCCTTTGGAGGGGCTACACTTCCGCAGAGCAGCACCAAACACCAACAGCCCATGAGAAAAGGCCTGCAGCCCAGAAAAGCTAGAACAAGCCTAGCCAGGCAGTGAATAGATCTGCCTAATTCCCGGACAGTTTTTCTGAGTCGGGCTGCCCTGGGGAGGAGCCTCTTCGGTTTCCAAAGGCCCTGCTACCCGCCCAAGCCCCCAGGGGGTGCCCTAGTGGATCAGCTGCATAGGACTGCCAGCTCCAGGCAGGACCCCCTGCAGCCCAGAAAAGCTGCAACAAGCCTGGCCAAGCCGGGAAAAGATCTCAGACGGTCTTTCTGAGTCAGGCTGCCCCGGGGAGGAGCCTCTTGGGTTTCCAGTGGCCCTGCTACCCGCCCAAGCCCCTAGGGGGTGCCCCACTCCCACGGAATAGCTGCTTAGCACCACCAGCCCCCTAGAAGAGCCCCTGCAGCCCAGAAAAGCTGCAACAAGCTTGGCCAGACTGTGAAAAGATCTGCCTACATTGTCAGGCCAGCCTTCTGAGTTGGGCAGCCCTAGGGAAGAGCCTCTTAGGTTCTCAGGGACCCAGATAGCTGCTCCAGCCCCCAGGGGGTGCTGCACTCCTGAGGAACAGCTGACCAACACCGCCAACCCCCTGCAAGAACCCCACAGCCTAAAAACACCAGAGCAAGCTCTGAATGACCAAGTGAAATCTGCTACCATCATGGTGTGGACCTCCCAGTCATGTCTGCCCTCAGGAAGTCCTCCTTTGCTTCAAAGAAACACTGTTAGCCCCATCAACACTCCAGAAAAGCCACACTGCCTCAAAAAAGATTGACCAACAACGCCAGCCCTCAGGAAGTATTCCACGGCAGTGACAAGGCAAACACTGCCCGATAACGGAGAGTACAACATCCTCAGGAGAAAGAAAACAACAAGCAAGATGAAGAAGCTGAGAAACCACCCCCAGTCAAACCAATAGGAGAACTCACCTAAAACAGTCAACAATGAAACAGATCTCTGCAGTCTGACAGACCTGGAGTTCAAAAGAGAAATAGTGAAAATACTGAAGGAATTAAGAGAAGATATGAACAGTAATGCAGATACCCTCAGAAAGGAACTAGAAAATATAAAGGAGCCAAGAAAAACTAGAACATTCATTTGCAGAGATGCAAACTGAACTAAGCTCAGTAAAAATCAGAATGAATAATGCATAAGAACGAATCAGTGATATGGAAGATAGAATAATGGAAATCACTCAATTCGGTCAACAGACAGAAAACCAAATCAAAAAACTGGAAAGCAATATAAGAGACCTATGGGATAATATAAAGCGGGCCAATCTATGCATAATAGGAACTCCAGAAGGAGTAGAAAAAGATAAGGGGATGGAAAATATATTTGAAGAAATTATCGCTGGAAACTTCCCAAATCTAAAGGATGCTGGGTTCAAGATACAAGAAGCACAGAGGGCCCCAAACGAACTGAACCCAAATAGACCCACAGCAAGACACATCGTAATAAAAATGGCAAAAGTTAGTGATAAAGAGAGGATCCTAAAGGCAGCAAGAGAAAAACAGAATGTTACCTACAAGGGAATCCCCATAAGAATATCAACTGACTTCTCTACAGAAACACTACAGGTCAGGAGGGAATGGCAAGAGATATTTAAAGTGCTCAAAGGAAAAAATATGCAACCTAGAATACGCTATCCAGCAAGAATATCATTTAAAATAGAAGGGGAAATAAAAATTTTTTCCAACAAACAAAAACTTAAAGAATACTGCAACACAAAACCCAGGTTAAAGGAAATATTGAAAGGGCTTCTCTAAACCAAAAAGAAAGGAAGGAAAGGGAAGGAAAAAGAAAAGAAAAAAAAAAAAGAAGAGGAAGAACTAGGACTGAGGAAACTGCAATCAGAGAGCAGTCACTCAAATAAGCCAGCATACAGATTTAATCATGACCATGCTTCAAACAAAATAAAATTAAAAAGAAAAAAAGAAAAAAGAGTCATCAAAACCATAAAATGTGGGCAAGGGATATTAGGAAGTAAATAACCCTTTTTGTTTGTTTGTATGTTTCTCTTCTTAATTTTAATATAGTAATGAAGTGTTTGAACTTACAGGACCATCAGGCTAAAACACACAATTATGGGAAGGGGTTAGCATACTTAAAAAACAGGGCAACCACAAGCCAAAACCAAATATTGCATTTGCAAAAAATGAAAAAAAATACACTCAAGCAGATAATAACAGGAGACCATCCAACCAAAAAAAAAAAAAAGAAAGAAAGGAAGGAAGAAAGGAGAACCATAGAATCAACTGGAACACGAGGTTCAAATGGCAATAAATAATCATCTATCAATTATCACCTTAAATGTCAATGGACTGAATGCCCCAATCAAAAGACACAGAGTGGCTGAGTGGATAAAAAGGCAAAAACCTTCAATATGCTGCCTACAAGAAACTCACCTTAGGACAAAAGATACATATAGATTGAAAGTGAAAGGGTGGGGAAAAATATTTCACGCCAATAAACACGACAGAAAAGCAAGAGTCGCAATGCTCATATCAGACAAAATAGACTTTAAAACAAGAGACATAAAGAAAGACAAAGAAGGACACTACTTAATGATTAAGGGATCCATCCAAGGAGAGGATGTTACTATCGTCAACATATATGCCCCAAATACAGGAGCACCCAGATACATACAACAAATATTAACAGACATAAAGGGAGAGATTGATGAGAAGACAATCATAGTAGGAGACCTTAATACCCCCCTCACATCAATGGACAGATCCTCTAGACAGAAAACCAATAAAGCAACAGAGATCCTAAAGGAAACAATAGAAAAGTTAGACTTCATTGATATCTTCAGGACCCTACATCCAAAAAAAGCAGAATACACATTCTTCTCAAATGTTCATGGAACATTCTCAAGAATCGACCACATATTGGGACACAAAGCTAATCTCAATAAATTTAGGAGCATAGAAATTATCTCAAGTATCTTCTCTGACCACAATGCCATGAAATTAGAAACCAACCATGGGAAAAGGAGAGAGAAAAAACCTACTACATGGAGACTAAACAGCATGCTACTAAAAAACCAATAGGTCAATGAGGAAATCAAGAAGGAAATTAAAAACTACCTTGAAACAAATGATAATGAAGACACAACCGCTCAAAACCTATGGGATGCTGCGAAACCAGTGCTCAGAGGGAAATTAATAGCAATACAGGCCTTTCTCCAAAAAGAAGAAAGATCCCAAATTGACAACTTCACCCTCCACCTAAACGAACTAGAAAAAGAAGAACAAAAAAGTCCTAAAGTCAGCAGAAGGAAGGAAATTATAAAGATCAAAGAAGAAATCA
The DNA here is from genome assembly GCF_016906955.1 of Phacochoerus africanus. Classification (NCBI taxonomy): domain Eukaryota; kingdom Metazoa; phylum Chordata; class Mammalia; order Artiodactyla; family Suidae; genus Phacochoerus; species Phacochoerus africanus. The sequence goes on from NC_062544.1 coordinate 265,172,300, forward strand.
ATAAAATAGAGACTCAAAAAACAGTAGAGAAAATGAATAAAACCAAGAGCTGGTTCTTTGAAAAGGTGAACAAAATTGACAAACCCCTGGCCAGACTCACTAAAAAGAGGAGAGAAAGAACCCAAATAACCAAAATTATAAATGAAAAAGGAGAAATCACAACGGATACAGCAGAAATACAAAGAATACTATGAACAACTCTTTGGCAACAAGTTTGACAATCTGGAAGAAATGGACAATTTTCTAGAATCTTACAGCCTGCCAAAACTGAATCAAGTAGAAACAGACCAACTGAACAGACCCATCACTAGAAATGAAATTGAAGAGGTCATAAAATCACTCCCTACAAATAAAAGTCCAGGACCAGATGGCTTCACAGGTGAATTTCATCAAACATATAAAGAGGAATTGGTGCCCATCCTCCTGAAACTCTTTCAAAAGGTGGAAGAAGAAGGAATACTCCCAAAGACATTCTATGATGCCACCATCACCCTCATTCCAAAATCAGACAGAGATACCACCAAAAAAGAAAACTGTCGCCCAATATCATTGATGAATAGAGATGCAAAAATTCTCAACAAAATCTTAGCCAACCGAATCCAACAACATCTCAAAAAAATTATACACCATGACCAGGTTGGGTTCATCCCACGTTCACAAGGATGGTTCAACATATGCAAATCAATCAGCATCATACACCACATTAACCAAAAAAAAGTCAAAAATCATATGATCATCTCAATAGACACAGAAAAAGCATTTGACAAAGTCCAACATCCATTCATGATCAAGACCCTCGCCAAAGTGGGTATAGAGGGAACATTCCTGAATAGAATCAAAGCCATTTATGAGAAACCCACAGCAAATATAATCCTCAATGGGGAAAAACTGAAAGCCTTCTCACTCCAATCTGGAACAAGACAGGGATGCCCACTCTCACCACTGCTCTTCAGCATAGTTTTGGAAGTCCTAGCCACAGCAATTAGACAAACCAAAGAAATAAAAGGCATCCATATAGGAAGAGAAGAGATCAAACTGTCACTGTATGCAGATGACATGCTACAATACATAGAAAACCCTAAGGACTCAACCCCAAAACTACTTGAACTGATTCATAAATTCAGCAAAGTAGCAGGATATAAGAGTAACATTCAGAAGTCAGTTGCATTTCTGTATACCAGCAATGAAACATTAGAAAAGGAATACAAAAATATAACACCTTTTAAAATTGCACCTCACAAAATCAAATACCTCGGAATACACCTGACCAAGGAGGTAAAGGACCTATATGCCGAGAACTATAAAACTTTCATCAAAGAAATCAAAGAAGATGTAAAGAAATGGAAAGATATTCCATGTTCCTGGATTGGGAAAATCAATATTGTAAAAATGGCCATACTACCCAAAGCAATCTACAGATTCACTGCAATCCCTATCAAATGACCCATGACATTTTTCACAGAACTAGAACAAACAATCCAAACATGTATATGGAACCACAAAAGACCCAGAATCGCCAAAGCAATCCTGAGAAACCAAAACCAAGCAGGAGGCATCACTCTCCCAGACTTCAAGAAATACTACAAAGCCACAGTCATCAAAACAGTGTGGTACTGGTATCAAAACAGACAGACAGACCAATGGAACAGAAGAGAGAACCCGGAAATAAACCCTGACACCTAGGGTCAATTAATCTTTGACAAAGGAGGCAAGAACATAAAATGGGAAAAAGAAAGTCTATCCAGCAAGCATTGCTGGGAAACCTGGACAGCTGCATGCAAAGCAATGAAACGAGAACACACTCTCACACCAGGCACAAAAATAACCACAATATGGCTGAAAGACTTAAATATACGACAGGACACCATCACACTCCTAGAAGAAAACATAGGCAAAACACTCTCTGACATCAACATCATGAATATTTGCTCAGGTCAGTCTCCCAAAGCAACCGAAATTAGAGCAAAAATAAACCCATGGGACCTCATCAAACTGAAAAGCTTTTGCACAGCAAAGGAAACCCAAAAGAAAACAAAAAGACAACTTACAGAATGGGAGAAAACAGGTTCAAATGATGCAACCGACAAGGGCTTAATCTCTAGAATATATAAACAACTTATACAACCCAACAGCAAAAAAAACAATCAATCAATGGAAAAATGGGCAAAAGACCTGAATAGACATTTCTCCAAAGAAGATATACAGATGGCCAACAAACACATGAAAAAATGCTCAACATCACTGGTTATAAGAGAAATGCAAATCAAAACTACCATGAGATATCACCTCACACCAGTCAGAATGGCCATCATTAATAAATCCACAAATAACAAGTGCTGGAGGGGCTGTGGAGAAAAGGGAACCCTCCTGCACTGTTGGTGGGAATGTAAACTGGTACAGCCACTATGGAGAACAGTTTGGACATACCTTAGAAATCTATACATAGACCTTCCATATGACCCCACAATCCCACTCTTGGGCATCTATCCAGACAAAACTCTACTTCAAAGAGGCACGTGCACCCGCATGTTCATTGCAGCACTATTCACAATAGCCAGGACATGGAAACAACCCAAATGTCCATCGACAGATGATTGGATTCAGAAGAGGTGGTATATATACACAATGGAATACTACTCAGCCATAAAAAAGAATGACATAATGCCATTTACAGCAACATGGATGGAACTAGAGACTCTCATACTGAGTGAAATGAGCCAGAAAATCAAAAGACAAATACCATGTGATATCACTTATAACTGGAATCTAATATCCAGCACAAATGAACATCTCCTCAGAAAAGAAAATCATGGACTTGGAGAAGAGACTTGTGGCTGCCTGATGGGAGGAGGAGGAGGGAGTGGGAGGGATCGGGAGCTTGGACTTATCAGACACAACTTAGAATAGATTTACAAGGAGATCCTGCTGAATAGCATTGAGAACTTTGTCTAGATACTCATGTTGCAACAGAACAAAGGGTGGGGGAAAAATGTAATTGTAATGTATACATGTAAGGATAACCTGATCCCCTTGCTGTACAGTAGGAAAATAAAAAATAAATAAATAAATAAATAATTTTATAAAGCAAAAAAAAAAAAAGAACTATTAGATTTAGTTAGGAATGTTCTTTGGTAATGACTCAGAGGGGTACCAGTTCTGAACAACAAGTATCTTTTCACACTCCTCAGTTTACCATGTTCAACTTGTATACACAGACTTATGCGTAAGTTGATCTCAGATTATCTGACTAAGAAGGAAAAAGTAAAACTGTGAGTTCCCATGTTAAAGGCGTCAGTGCTATTTAAAATGCAAATATGCCCAAGAGGGGTAGGCAGAAGACCAGCTGTGGTGGGGAAACATATGAGCTGCTGAGATGTGGTACAGTCTTGGCTGAAGGACTGGTATTTATTCGCCATAAGCTAGACTGGCAGCCCTCAGTGACAAGTGCCCATTCTGATTGATGGATGACCCACTTTGGTTGATTTTCAGCTGTGTGAGTTAAATATTTTTAACATTATCCCTCCTCTGTTCGGTGACTTTGGGCAAGCTAACCCTCTCTCAGCTTCAGTAGTGAAAAAAGAAATTATAACTGGTAGTCTCCCAAATCCATTTTAGCCATTATAGTCTATCATTTGGGGATTAGCTATACACAAAATGATTAGGAGGCAAATCAGAGTAAAAATGCTAGTGAGTGAATTGTCAAGAAAATTGCACCTCAACCACTGGGTTAGAAGACACAGTATCAATGGTTTAAATAGAAATTGAGAGCAGACACTGTAGGGTCTTATGGAGATGATTTTCTCTATTAAGCAACTTGGGGTAAAGATGGGATTTTACTGGTTTTGCAAAATCCATCCTGTAGAGTACAATACTGTACAAAGACTAAAGTTAATTAGGTTCTTCTTTTACAAGGTTACCAAGCATCTCTAGGATTCTTGAACAAAGCTGCAGAGCTTTAAATTTCCAAAATATTAAGACTAAATTTTTGTTCGTTGCTTATTGGTTTTATTTAGAAAAACGTGGAAATTGAGTCCAGCTGGGAGAGATAAAAACATGTTATTTATGTAAGCAGATTAAGCAAATATTAACAATTTATTACATTTCATCATAAGCTATCATTCTTTGGTCCATAAATGCATGGGATACTGCATCTATTATACCACAGGCATTGTGTTCTTCTTGGGAACACAAATAAACTGCTAGTACTATATCTCTTTCTCATGATCTGCCTCTGGGAAAAACTAGCCTAAATCATGTGTGTGTGTGTGTGTGTGTGTGTGTGTGTGTGTGTGTGTGTGTGTGTGTGTGTGTGTGTGTGTGTGTGCATACACATGTACACATGTTAAAGTGGTGGGGTCAGGGTGGGAGGTGACATGTAGGGCATTCCAGGCAGGTGGAACATCACAAACGATAGCATGCAGGTAGGAAATAAAGAGAATTCCAGCAATACCTAATCATTCACAGAATAACAAGCAGATATAACACATAGAAGTGGTAAGAGAACATCTTCTAGTGGACGTTAGAAGCAAGAAAATAAATACCCTTCTATGGCCTACTACAAAGAATATGTAGGAATTCTTCTGTGGCTCCAAAGGTTAAAGACCAAAGGTTTACTGCTGTGGCGTGGGTCCAGTTCCTGGCCCAAGAAGTTCCACATGCTGTGGGCATGACCAAAAAGAACAAAAAATAATTTATATTTCCTTATGAAGACCATTAGGAGCACACTGAGAAAAAGATATTACAATCAGAGGGAAGTACTTGGGTACACATGTTCAAAGAAGTCTTCTACATTCCTTTAAAATAATAGAGAAGTTTAAATGTGCTATTGGGAGATGATAGAGGAGTAAGATACAGATAACAATTATTAGAGTTTAAAATTGGTTTACTTTATTTGATCAACAAATATCAATTACCAATAGAGGAAAAAAGGAAAAAAATCTGAACTCCTTTTCTTCTATCATGTTAACAATAGGATAACATGGTTTCCACTGCCTTGTATTTGAGTTAACTGATCTTTTCTTCTGCTTGATCTAGTCTGCTGTTGAACTCCTCATTGAATTTTTCAGTTCAGTTCTCATATTCTTCAACTCTATGATTTTTGGTGCTTTTTGTATTTTCTATTTCTGTGTTGAAATTCTCACTCATTCATGCATTGCTCTCCTGACCTCAGTGGGCATCTTTATGACCTTTATTTTGAACTCTTTATTGAGTAAATCACTTAAATATCTCCATTTCATTAATGTCAGTTTCTAGAAGATTATCTTGTTCTTTCGTTTGGAACATATATCCTTGTTTATTCTCCTTGATTCTCTGTGATAGTTTCTGTGCATTTGATAAAACAGCCACTTTTAGTATTGATAGAGTGGCATTGTGTAGGAGATACATTTCATCAATCAGCCTGGCCTGAGCAACTTGTTGCCTCTCAAACTTTGTGATTGTCTAAGCCACCATATTTGGTTTTAATTTAGAGTGTGCCAAGACTCATCTGTCTCCCAAAGGTTTAGACAGTGATCATATACCTGTTAATGATCCCAGAAAACTACTAAATTCCTCCTCCCTTCAGCTCCCCAATGTAGGCTATTTGGAAGCCCAATCTTCAGGCAGCTGCTGGGAAAGCCAGAACATTAGATATCAAGTCTAGCATCTACTAGGGAGAAACTGGAACTGGTATTTTCTCACTTACTCTATGCTGAGGCAGGGGAAACAGTTGTTGTAAATATGTGTTAGACCTATTAGAACCACCTCTTTGCTTTACGTGACCCTGGGGAACTTGTGATTACAAAGCCCCATCAACACCCAGAGCTAGGTGGTTTGGGAGCCTGTCCCTCTGGTTGAAGCCACAGAATTATGGGTACTGTAAAAGTGGACAAGCTCCTTTAAGAAAGAAGCTGGAGACTTGGTTTTACTATTGGAGAAATCAGGGGGAGATAGCAGAGAACAGGGTAAACAGCTCCTCCAGACTCCCTGGAAGGTCCCATTCAAGTCTCCCAAATAGGCTGATTAGAAATTGGAACTTCTGCCAGCAGATGGGAAGGTATGCAGTCAACTGCTTTCCAGAGAGAAAATGGATAGTGGGCATTTTTGCCTGTGCTCTCCTCACTGAGCTCAGTTATGTAACTGCAGGGATTTTTCCTGTATCCACTTAGAAACTACTTTTTGTTTGCTATTGTTCTCTGTGATTTATGAATTCAAGCCCTATTATCTTTTAAAAATGGGTGGAAGTTCCTGCCATGGCTTAGCAGGTTAATAAACCAACTAGTATCCACAAGGATGAGGGTTTGATCCCTGGCTCTCGTTGGGTTAAAGATCCAATGTATAATGTTGCCATGAGCTGCAGTGTAGGTCACAGACACAGTTTGCATCTGGCCTTGCTGTGGCTGTGGCATAGGCTGGCAGCTACACCTCCGATTTGACCCTTAGCCCAGGAACTTCCATATGCTACAGATATGGCCCTAAAAAAGCAAGCAAGAAAACAAGAAAGAAAGATTGAAAAGTGGATGGTTTGGGTGCCCATCCTTCAGGTGACAGCTATTAATGTTGGGTCATTAGATGTATGGACAAATTCCTTCTAAGGAGAACCTGGAGATTTAGTTTTATTGTTGGGACAATCCAGAAGAAGGATGTAGGAAAATGCCTCCTGGATCTTTTGGGCTCCAGGGAGGGTTCTAGTGAGGACCTAGACACAGCGTAATTAGGAGTTGGATCTGTGTTAGTAGCTAGTGCATCATGTAGTCAAATCGTTTCAGGAAAAATGGAAGATGGATATTTTGTCTGTTTCCTTGCACCAAACCGGGGAGAGGGAGGGAATCTCATTTAAAAAATGCTTCTTTGGAGTTCCCGTCATGGCTCAGTGGTTAATGAATCCAACTAGGAATGACGAGGTTGCGAGTTTGATCCCTAGCCTTGCTCAGTGGGTTAAGGATCTGGCATTGCCGTGAGCTGTGGTGTAGGTCGCAGACGCAGCTCGGATCTGGCCTTCCTGTAGCTCTGGCGTAGGCCAGCAGCTGTAGCTCTGACTAGACCCCTAGCCTAGGAACCTCCATATGCTGTGGGTGTGGCCCTAGAAAAAGACAAAAAAAAAAAAACTTCTTTGTTTTCTGTAGTCCTGTGGGCACCATGAATGCAGGACTTATTGGCTATCAGAGCTAGGTGATTTAGGCACTCATTTGGTAACAGCCTTAAAAATTGGGGCACTTAAGTGTGGTCCAGATCCTTTGTTTCCAGAGAGGAGCTGGGAGTTGAGGTTTCCTTTCCCATTTGAAGACGCTGTGCCTGGGGTGGGCTTTTAGGGAAATTGTATCTCAGCCATTCCTACTTATTTCCACGTGAGTATTTTCTCAGTTGTTCAATGTGTAGGATTCAATCAAATATAGTTCCTGGATTTTTCTCAGAGTGAATTGCTCCAGATATATCTCTGCATTCTATAACTTCAGTGAAGGAGAGGAATTCAGAAGTCTCCTACGTCACTATTTTGATGAGACTCACTCTCCTTTCTCCTTTTTTAAAATGCAATTAGGAAAAGGTGTTATATTCCTCCTTTATTTAAGCATTTTTTTTCCAATGAAATATGCAAAAAAACAGAAGAAAATTCTAACCCTTCTATGAAGCCCAATGCTATTATCAATCCTGGTAATTGCAGTCTTTCAGTCAGTAATATAATTACTGTCCAAAACTCTCCACTGCATTACTGAGATGTGTTCATTTCAAATACATATCCACCTATTTGCCATGGCCATGGGTTACCCACTATCTTGTATGTTCCACTGATTTTCCATCAAACTATAAATTGTAGTAACCTCATGGTATGTATATTCTGACTTTTCTCAAGAAACCAAGGAAGAATATCCAGCAACTCAGATCAGCTATACCACACTTTTTGTAAACAATTGTTTGTCTGCTTTGAGTTATAATTCATCAAAGGATATTGGACATACTTGGTTTAAAATGTCTGGCCCAAAATCAGTTATCTATTTGTTCTGAAAAATTACTGGGACAGAGCTGAAACTTAAGTTTTCTTGTATAATTCTGTCATTCAGATATTCCTAGGCTGAGATTATTTTTTTCTTAAATGAGGCAGTAAGCAAAAATCTTAGTGTACCATGCAAAAATGTATTAAATTTACCGTGTCTCCTTGAGTCTATTTTAAATATTGTATCCATTTATAAATGGATTACTGAGCTGATGAGACTATAAGAAATGGCCTCTGAGGCATTGGGACATAGAAATAAGAATAAAACACAGCAATATTGGTTAAAAATATGATGTAGTGACATAAATAATTTCAAAATTAAGTGTAAGAAACAAATGTTTTGAAGATTTTGAATCAGATATTCAGAATTAATCTTTGAAGCTATGTCCAAACCATATTTGGGTAAACCTAAAATTAAGATGTAGCAGGTATGTTATTACTTGGATTTTTTTCTCCTCAGTCTCTCTATCACACCATTAAACTTCTGAATCTGACATTTCTGGAGGGAGAATGTATTAGAGTCCCAGAGTATCAAGGAGATAGAAGAAAGAGAGCCTACTTTCAACACAATACTGATAGACAGGACACTCTGCTTACCTTCCTTTCTGGAACACTCCATTCCCAAATCCCCTGTCCATAATATCTTCATTCTGAAACAGTTGATACTCTGTTTTTCCAATACACTTCCCATTCTTTTTTTAATCATCTACCACCAAAATTTGATTGAACAACTAAATATAGCTTTAAGGGAGGCCGGCCACATGCACATGAGCATGCATGCGCAGGCGCGCACACACACACATTCCTTTAGGTAAAATATACATTTAGAGTAATTATGTTACCCTGTCAGGTTAATGCAAGCCTCTATTGTTTTGGCGTCCTTTCTCAGGTATTTTCCAAAGTGATTAGCCTACCATTCAAATTTATGAAACAGTATTGCTTATGTTATTGGAAATCATAGTAAATATAAGAAAATGCCATTCTCAGTATTGGAATTTTGATATAATATCCTGTCAAATTACCATGAAGGAATTCCTAGTATTCCATTTTTATTTTTAATCCTTTCAATTTTTATTTTTCCCTTTCAGAAATATCTTATATTGATCTCAGCTTATAGTAGGTGTTCAATAAAGACCTCTTATATGAATGAATGAATGAATATATCTTATACCTCCAAATGTTCCTAGAGAACAAGTACATCACATAAACTCTTTATTTGAATATGATACTGAGCAGAAGAGGATGAGTGAATTGTTTTAAATTATATAGGTACTTTTAAGCCAAGTGTATGTTAAAATGTAGGTTAGTTAACTCATCGTAGTGCTTGTTGCTATTGCTCTACATAGCCTTTCCCCTGATAACTGGAGTCTGTATAATCTTGGTTAAAATGTGACATTTCTAATTAGATATGTTTTCCATATATTATTCCATGTAGCCTGGAATAATAATAGTTCTAATGATTGAAATATGTTTGATGTAGTCTTCCAAAATTTTGTAAATTTTTTTAGCAATGTAAGTCCTTGTTACCTCAATTTGTGACTAGCAAACTCTCCACGATTTTTAACCAATTGGAGTTTGTGCATTTTCACACTTCATTGATCCCCATTAGATGATAGCTCTTGGTTTCAACCCATGTTTCCAGGGTATTGAGATAATTCTAATCTTACTGCTGTCATCCATGTTATTAAGTCACAATTTCATTTGGGTTTACCACAAATTTGATTAAAATATATCTATGCTTAAGGGTGCAAAGCAAAGTCTCGAGGGCTATGTTTTATCAATGTAAGCATTTGCATTGGCCAGTATAGTTATTTTTTTTTTTAATGCCCAGAAAGGTGTATTAGTTTCCTAGGGCTGCCTTACTTACTGAAACACCAAAAACTAAGTGGCTTAAAACAGCAAGTAATTTTCTTATAGTTCTGGAGGTCTGACATCAAGATGTTGTCAGGGTCATATTCTCTCTGACAACTCTAGGGGAAAGACCTTCTGTCTTTCCTGACTTCTGGTATTTGCATTCAGTCCTTGTTCTTTTACAGCTTGTAGATATCTCATTCCAGTCTCATGTCATCTTCTCCCTCTTTTGCTTCATTTTGTCTTCCATCTGTTTTGTCTGTCCCCATGTCCAAAATTTTCTTTTTTATAAGTATTCCAGACATTCTGAACTAGAGTCCAGACTAATGACATAATTTTACCTTAATTACGTCTGTAAAGAGGTATAGGGGTGAACACATTAACATATTTTAGGAGTGGGACAAAATTCAAGCCATATGAGAAAGCGTTTGGATTTATGTTCTCTACTCAATGTTTTAAATACCTATTATGCTATTTATATTATAGAGAATGTGTCATGAAACATATCTATCAATGCATATATGTACAAATATGACACATGACATATATGTTTTATATATGAGCATAATATAATGATACCAATTTTCTAGTCTTCAAAAATTTTTCTTCTGCTTTGACAAAAACCATTGGTTAGTAACTTAAGGTGGTTATTCAGCATATAGTGTTTTACCTGATCAACTTATTTTTGAAATTAGTTTACATGACTTCATTTCACAAATGATATCACAAATCCTCACTCTTTTCAATCTTGTAGCAGACTTTAAAATGGAGCAAAAAGAGGAATCCAATATCATCACAATGCTGGCATACCAAAATGACATAATGTCTAGTAAGATATTTATAGATATAATAATGTCCAAGAGAAACACAAATATCCTTCAAATGACTCTGAGGTCAGGAGAAAATAGTCAAACATGTATGTGATTGAATCCAGATATTTTCCAGTTAATTTTCTTGTTTTCTTATTTTAGCTTAATATTAAATTTAAAGAGTCATCAACTTGCATATTTATCTCAGTTAAAAATATAGAATGATAGGTTTTTGATTAAGAACTTTCTGTTCTTACTAGTAGTGCATTGAGAAAACAGCAAAATGGAGCATCAAATCCTAATTCTTTTTTAATTGAAGTATACTTGCTCATACTATTATATGTTATATGTTATATATATGTGTATATATATATATATATATATATAGTTTTTTTAGCGCTGTACCCGTGGCATATGGGAGTTCACAGGCTAGGGGGTCAATCAGAGCTGTAGCTGCTGGCCTATACCACACCCATAGAAATATGGGATCCAAGTCGCATCTGAAACCTATGCCACAGCTCACGGCAATGCTGGATCCTTAACCCACTGAGTGAGACCAGGGATAGAACATGCATCCTCATGGATACTTTTTGCATTCATTACTGCTAAGCTACAACAGGAAATCCAAGTATTCCTATTTAAAAAACTGTATTTTTTCCTAATAAATCTCTGTAAAGTATTTTATTTTATTTTTTAGATTTTTCTTTTTTTTTTTTTGGTTTTCAGCAGTTTGACTCTAATATGTTAACTATCTGTGGTTTTCATTGTATTTATCCTGCTTAACTATATACTCCAATAAAAATTTTAAAACAAACACATACATAAATAAGCATCACATAAAAAGAGAAATAAAGAGTGAAAAGTATAAAGATAGAAAAGGAAATTTCACTAGATGAACTAAATATCACATTTGAGATGGTAGAAGAATCACCGAACTCTAAAAAGTTCAAAAGAAATTATCCAAAATGAAGAACAAAGAAATAAAAAAGGATTGAAGCATTTCAAAAATCAATGGACAATGTAAATGGAGTCCTAGAATAAGAGAAGAGAGAGGTTAGGATAGGAAAAATATTTGATGTATAATAGCTGAAAATTGCCCAGATTTGGTGAAAATATTAATTTGCATATCCAGTAAGCTCAACAAATCTTTGGAAAGTATTTTAAATAGCATATGGGTTACCATGGGATTTGTGGCAATAGGATAAAATGTAATAATATATTGTGAAAGTCTCAATTGCTAAAATCTTAGGCTAATGTCTAGGCATATTTTTTCATCTCATGATCCATTAAAATGAAGAGTCGATCTGTTACTTTTCTCTTGGAAGATGTTTCCTATTCACATTGTTCAAGAGCAGCACCTACTGGGTACAAAGCCCAAAGCCCACCAGTAACTTCCTGTTCTTTTTTCCTTCCTTCCTTCCTTCATACATTCCTTCATTTCTTTCTCTCTTTCTTTCTTTTTTTCTTTCTTTTCCTTCAAAATGTGGCCACACTTGCAGCAGGCGGAAGTTCCAGATTCAAGGATCAAAACATAGTCTTTGTAGAGACAAAGCTGTGTAGTTATGCCATAGCCCACAGGGGAAGTCCATAGCTGGTTGTATTTTTGCTCCTTTCTATGTTCTAAATGTCATTCCACCGTATGGCTCTCAGTTGGAAGGATGGATAATGTGTGCAGAAGTAATAGATAGTGGGAAGGGCTTAGATGCAGATGACTTTCATAGTTCTAGTTTAATTTCAAACCTAGAGGAAAAAATACATCTTTCCATTCTGTGTTTCTATAGTCTTGTTGATTTTGTCACATATAGCAACCAGCTTATGGATGATAGCACATTAGAAAATCACTCATGACCCTTCTCTCAGAGAGATAACTCTTTTATTTAAAGATACAAAACATAGAATAACAGGCTCTCTAAAAATGATTAAAGAGAAAAAAAAATACACTCTATTATATACCTTAGTTTTTAAAAGATACACTTTCGGATTAAAGGTTGTCATCACAGGAAGAGTACAAGATTTGGAGTTTACCTTAATTCTTTTTCTTATTTTCAACACACTAACTTTGGATTCCAAAGATAAACTCTAAACATTATCTTAAACATAAATGATGCTTTTGATATAGTATCACTCAATGTTAGTAATAGCAGTGCAGCCTTTTAATTTGGATTCTTTGCAAACACTCTCTCATAGACAATTGCTTTTTTAATTGGGATTTTCATCTTACTGCCTCAATAAAACTTTTTCTACAATGAACTTAACTCCTTTTAGGGAAGCTGAACTGAACTTGAATAATGCTGTATTCTTAAGGATTTTTATTTAAGAAAAATAAATTTAAGGATTTGGTATTATTTAGAGTTCCTTCCTACCAGAATATAATAGTCATATCCCATAAAGATAAGGCTTTCCTATTATAATTCTATGAAGTTGACATCTGGTTAGTTATTTCTGATGGTTTGATAAAAGAGTTACAGCAATAAATTCACTAATTTTAATACCAGGAATATATATTACTGTATAAATTATTTGATTTATCAAGTGATTACTGGATTGTATATGCATGTATTTTTATTTTGCAAATTTGTATATAGTATGTGTTTGGGGCCAGGAGCTGTCATAAGTGTTAAGACATTAATTTAATTATCTAACAATTGTAGAAGGTTCCAAGATAATTTGGATAAATTTTGTCCAACAAATATTTATTTCCACCTACATTCATTATGGATGAGTTTATTACCCTGCCCCACTGAGTCTGGGCTGGGACCAGAGACTTACTTTGGCAAATGGATGGACCTGTTTACTCTCAAAAATATAAGCATTTGATGGGGGCAGAGATCATTAATGTGCCTGTGTGTTTTGGCTCACCTTTTATGCTTTTATAATATTTTGGGCATTTTCACTTCAGCTTGAGTTCCAGGCTGACCATATTAAAAGAACTCCTGAGCCTAATCTCCAACCTCAGAGCCTGGCCAAGCAGAATCTCTGAAACAAGCCCACCCTTGGTCAATTGTACCTTTTTTTTAGGGTTTCAGGATATATAACCTTAATGGAGCTATTTTGACTTTTGGTCTCCACCTGACAGTAAACTAGCAAACACCATTCTAGCAGAGATGACTGACTTATTTTCACAGTAGTGTGGGTAATTGTAACACAACAGGAACAAGAAAGAGTATGGTTGGACCCATGCTAATAGTTTGGGTCACTTCTTGTTACATCTATTTTAGGTAATGTTGTGGTCCATGTATGGGTTGGAGAAAGAAATTCCAGACTCATAATGGGGTGAAAAGAAAGATAAGTTTATTGAGACGAGAGGTGCTGCTAGCACAGTGGGACAACTTCCTTATGATCAGGGAGAGCTGATCGTGAGTGCATAGTCATGTATGTTTTTTATAGCCCAGGGAGAGGAGAGGTCTTAGGATACACTTGCCAGTTGGTTGGGGGCTTATAAGGCCTCTATGGGGTGGGGTGAGGAGTGGGCCACATACCTTTCCTAGTAGAGGGTTAAAAGGAGTATTTCAAATGTCTCAAGAGGGTGTGGTGGGCATTACAATGAGACAGGTAGGGAAATAAGGGTCTGGTGATTCTTATCTTGGCCAGAGGCTTTGAGTTTTATCTCCTTGGAGGGGGAAGGAGTTCCTTTGTGGTGCACTGGAAATGAATCTGACTAGTATCCATGAGGACACAGGTTCAATCCCTGGCCTCACTTAGTGCCTAGCCCAGCAGCTACAGCTGCGATTGGACCACTAGCCTGGAAACATCCATATGCTGTGGATGAGGCCCTAAAAAAAGCAAAAAAAAAAAGTAGCCATAGTTTGAAAAGAGCATGGATGATAACTACAGTCTGAGTCCCTTGAGAATGAAGGTCTATGAACTATCCCATAAGGAGAGCAACCTGGACCTGACCACATGGTAGAAGAAGAATATGATAAATATTATTTGTAGCTTCAGTACCAATGGAAGCAATGCCTAGTATAGATTATTCCACCATTGTTCCTTTTTTTTCTTCTGAAATTATGCCTTGCCACCATCATGAAGAAGCATTGTCAGCACAGAGAAAATTTATTGTGAGACACAAGTGAATTTGAGTGGAATAAAAGATGAACTTGAAGAGACACTGTCAGCACCCTTCCATTAGTGTGGTACATTTATTACAATTGAGCAACCGATATTGACACATTTTTAAGTCCATAGTTCACATTATATGTTGTATTGGACATTATATGGGTTTTGACAAATGCATAATTTTTGTGCTGCACATTTTATGGGTTTTGACACGTAAAAACATGCATCCACCACTGTAATATCATACAGAAGAGTTTTACTGCCCTAAAAATCCTCTCTGCTTTACTTATTCATCCCATCCTTCTCTCCCCAACCCCATCCCCAGAACACTTGTCAACACCTAATCTTCTTACTGTCTCTATAGTTTTGCTTTTTCCAGAATGTTATATAGTTGAAGCTCATTCCCACATTCTTAATTGCCAAGGTTGCTATCACAGGTGCTCAGAGACTTCAGGAGTGCTGCAATTTATCTCAGACTGTAAAGTTAGCCCCTCAGGCTGTGTCTTTGGAGTCTTGGTAGGAGCCACTGTACAAAACTACAATTGGCAGAAGAAACTTTCTTTTTTCTGCGGCAAATGTTATTCCCAACTATTCAATTGTTCCCCTTTACCTTCAAGAGATACTTCAACTGCAGTTGAAAACATTAGCTGCTTTCCCCAAGGAGAACAAAAATTGAAAAAAAATAGCCATAAATCTAATCAAAATTATTGCTGGAAAATCACAATGGAGAATCAGAATTAGGGATTATGGATAGGAACAAGTACACATAAGTAAATCAGGCTTTTAGATTTACTTTCAAATCCATCCTTTTCATGAGAACGTATGTTAAGTATTATGATCAGCCATAATATTTTTCCTAAGATGTATGCTCCATTAATTCCTGGAGATGTTTTCCAATACAGCCTGGAACTTCCCACTTGAATTGGCCACAGCCATTCTGGTTCATGTGAGACCCTTTAATTTTTTAAGGTTTTATATTTTATGCTACTTTAATATGAATACTAGTTTTATTATTACTTTTTCTTTGCATTTGGAAAAATATAACCAACAAATTGTATACATCTGTCCAGCTTCTTTCTGTTGGTATTAAAATCACAAGCAAAGCAAACAGATGTTTATGTCATGGAAATATTTTGAAAATATGCTAGACCAAGAAAAGCAACAATAAATACAACACCCAGTTAGCACCACTTTCTCTAATCCACTAAGGGCGATTATTCTCAAAGGGAGTTATTTATGTAGCTCCTATATTCCTAGGGCAGTTGCTGACTGATTACTTAGCATATAGAAAAATTGTTTCTCTCTGTTGTGTTGAGGTCCTTCAAACCCCAGTTTTGTATCAATGGCTGACTTTCTGTGACACAACCAGCTAATATGGAAGAATATGTAAATTTGGAATTGAGTTGCTGTAAACATGATCATTGAATATCAGTTATTCTTTCAAGAGAAAAACTATATACTGCATTTGATATTACCTAATTCCTGAAATTGGCTGAGATTAAAATCCTGAACACAGTTTTTTTTTTAAACATCCGTAAACACAAATATGAAAAATTTTATACACTCTATAATCTTTTTAGGGGATTGTCTATCTTATTTAGATTGTCTTTGGATAATCATTGTTTTTTGGTTAAAGTTAGCAGAATCTAAGTTACAGGTAAAAGAAATATTGCAAAGTAATTATTTGAACAAAAATTTAAAGTGCGAAAATTAGCCATTTTGATAGACTATATATTTCACTATTTAAATGAAATTCAAATCTGTCTTATGGAATATGTTTATGCAATGTGAGAGCTAGCCATCTGTTGACAAATACGCTTTTTAAGTTTATCACTAATTTTCTGAAAACCTTACACTTTTAAGATAATGAACATAATTCTCTCCATTTTATATTATTAAATAGATTCAGTGTTTTCTTACGATGAATTCTCTGTAGAATTTATGTAGAATTAAGGGCCAAAATTTGAATATATATTTAAATATATGATTCAAATAGTGAAAACTCCTTCCAGAAAGTAAATATTATGTGGCACCACAAGGTTAAAAGTGTTCCTGATTCCTACACAAACTAATTAATATTCAGCATTATTATTTCTAGATAGATTCTATATCAATTTAAGAAGTATTTTACATTAGCTTAAATTATATTTTCTTAAATTAGTATTGACTTCAGTATATTTTAATATAGCAATATATATCTATATACATATGTATCCATCTATATACATATGTAGGTATCCATTCGTCATCTTCCCTGAAAATTGCATGATCACAACCCCTTTCCAAGTAAATTTGACTAATCAATTTTTTACTATTTATTTAAACTAACCACTTTATTAAAGATTAAAGCTTTGTATGTGATAAATGCTGCCTGTGTTTTACCAGTTTTTACTTACTTTTCAAATTCGCTTATTCAGCAGTATTATTTAATGCCCAGAAGTTAAAATGTTTGTAAGGTGCAATCAGGCAATCTTTCTTTTATAGTTTCTGTGTTTGGTGGCAAAGAGTGGTTTTGAAGCAAGAGTTTTCATTTTCAATAAACTTTTATTGAGCACTTGTCCTAGCTTAGGGGCAAAGAGAGGAGAGAGTCAATTAAGTGCTTGTCCTGCACGAAATTTCAATCCAGTTTTAGAGACAGAAAAATAAATGTACATTCATACGACATTAAGAAGTGTTTTAGCAAAAGCAATCTACAAATAAATGCAAATTGATACAGTGCAAATTGAGAACATATGTGCTAAGAATAAATGAATGGGTAATTGAATACAACTTATCAAGGGAGGGAAATTGGAGATAATAAAACACAAATCTTGCAAAATTCTCATGACATCTTTCCCAGTGGTTCTATGCACCTACGAATTTATTCTATTTTGCATATATTGGAACAAGCTGAACATTACCTAACAAAGTCTGTATACTTTCTTCTGGGACACAAGCAATTTATATGCTACAAATACTTAAGTATAAATGCTATTTTAAGTATCATTTTATAAGAAATTTAGAATGAGAATTAGATATGGACAGGAATGAAAAAATTAATCATTTCCCTTATGGGTCATGAATACTCTCCATACTTTCTATTCCAGTTTTACCTTCCCACCCAACTGCTCACTCTATTTCAGAATTTTAGTTTCAGAGGTAAAGGAACAATAATGAAGAAAATTGTGGAAGTGGCAATAATGTTATGAAGTTATCAAAGGACTAAAAGCCACAAAATAAAATAATGAAACTGCTGATTTTCACTTCCAAAAATATACATCACAATCTGCTTTTAATTTTTCATATCTGATGCTTATTTTGAATGGGAAAAAAAATTTTGGTTTTGGTGAATATATTAGTAAGATGTTCTCAATACTTTCTAGTTATAACTCCATTACTTTCTAATGCCTTAGAAGGGTTTGCTGGGCTCTGTTTCTGCTCTCTCTCTCCCTTCAAAAGTCCCAAACACTCATTACTGATGCCAAATGAAACAGGAAGAGGTGATGACATTGAGAGAGCAGCATATTTTCAGTTCCTGTGTTTGCTCTATACTCACCTTCTAATTTTCCTACAGTTGGGTTCTGAATGATCCAGTTTAAAATTGTATTTTTTTTCTTACTTGGAGTATCTATTATGAATACTCGATTTCCATAATACTAAGTTGAATAGGGCAGGCCAACCAAGGGTAAATAAACAGAATAGTTCATTCCTGTTACTTCCTTAAACCTAAGAAATTAAAATGATCTTTCTCCTCCTTGAAGGCTAATCAAATCACTTAATGCTACGGTGCCCCCTAAGCAGGTCTTTTCAAAATAGAAATTTCTCCCAAACCCATAGAACTGACGTTCTTTTCGGAGAAGAAAAGTTTCTCCCTCTAAAAGTCAAATTCATGTGAAAATAACTTTTAATTTAACTGTGTGTGTTTTAAGATACTGTTCACTTATTCATTCTGATTCAAGGGGTTTCTTCTGAGAAATGTTTCTCATTCTGATACTGTCAATGAGATCAGATTTATCATGAAGCCTATCATCCTACTGCCTCATCATGGGATAAAAATGAAGGAAGAACAGCATATCTTATAATCTGGACCAAATACTTCATTCATTTGTTACTTATGAGAATAAACACCAAAGGACCTCACCTGCAGAGCAGTCTATTAAAACCATCTTGACAATATAACCAGGGCCAAAAATGTTTACCTTTAACATTCTTTTGCACTGTCCTGCCTGTTATCCCCACAAGTGGGGACAAGTGCTCCAAATGGGGTAAAAAACAATCAGAAACTCAAAATAATTGCTCAGCAAATAAAAAACAAAATTTCTCTAAGAGCCTTAGGTGTATTTGAAAGAGAAAGAATTATGAAATATACTATAGAGGGAATAAAAACTTCAGGTTACAAATTTACTGAAGAATTACTAGGTTATTTTCCCTCTCAACATTTCTGTTTTATCATGATTAGTATACACCATTCTGGCATTACCTGTAAACATTGGTCTCATCTTGAATTTTAGTCTCTTGTAAGATTCTATGCAATAATAAAAACATGTTCTCAGTTGAGACAGAAAACTGATTTTTCAAGCAATAAATATGAATCAATTTTATGAAAGTAGTTCCAAATCTTCAAATTAATATTAGTGTAGGAAACATGTTGTATGGAATTATAGAGTAAATTTTGCTGGAATTGTTCTACAGTATCATGTACATACATAACCCTAAGGAAAATTTAAATATTATTAATACTTGGCTCTTCATGATTAAACTTTATTCACTTCTTTGGTCTTATTTCTGGTAACTACATTATTGAAATAAAAGTTCCATTTAAATTGAATTCCCTTCTGTTCTTGGAAAAACTCTATACCTGTCCCCACTCTTTTCCTATGCCGGATTTTCTCCTAGAAAACTTTCTTCCACTCCCACCAAATATTTAGTTCTTACTTAACCTACCAGCCTGATATTTCAGGATCAGTTTCTTGATTCGCCAAATCCAGGTCAGTTGCCATTCCTGCTGCACCCTCTGGTGGTCATTTCCATATCCGCCTTAGCTGATTTAAATTCTGATTAATTCGTAATCTTTACTCTAGGGGCAGTTTCAGAAAGTCATGTGATCCAATACCAGACAGTAGAGCCAGAAACAAATTCTGATGGACGCCTTCGAATACAGGTTTCTTCTTTCACAAAATGGAGACACAGGAAAATACAGTGTCTCTTTGTTTTAAAATGCATTTTTATTATTATTATTGATGCTGTGGTCTTTGTTGATGCTAAATTTTTATATGATTTTATATGATTTCTGGCACTACTGTTACTATATTTTTAACAGTTTGAGGATGTAATCAACCAAATATGGAAGAAGGAAGACATGAGAAGAAATTAAGTTTCTGTCTACATTATGGAGCCAATGAATCAGCCACAATTAAGGTAGATTTTAACAGTCATCTAGAACTTCTCTTGTCCATCCAATTACTCACGTGCCTTATATGTCTGCAGAATTATCTGCCTTTTGAAACAGAAACTAAAACTCACCAGCATAACTGAAAAAGCCTATTATTTTTTCTAGGCTTCTTTGTTTTGGGAGACATTTTTCTATGGATTTCTTGCATTCCTACACAGCTGGAGTCCCTAGAGCAAATGCATTTACAGCCAATTTTTTGTTGATGAAGACATTTCTGTATATTTAAATCTTTTTTCCATTTTTTGAAATAAATTTGCTAAATCCAAGGATAATAAGCATAGAGATGGTTTCCCCTTCAACCCCCAGAGATATTTGCTTAAATTCCAGAGTAAAGACAATGTTTTTTCTTGCTCTTGAAGAAGAGGATAGACAGGTCGTGAACAGTCCTACATAAGACCCAGGCTTTCTAGTTTTTTAATTTCCTATAATGTGCCCCCACTACATGTGAAGATAATCCCCTGTTGTCATGGTGCTGCCTTGTGGGAATTGATGTGTAGGGAACCACTATAAGAGTGAAAAATAGTTTAGTCCAAGGAGGCATATATATTTAATTAGCCTTGGGAGTTATGTTTTCATTATTCCAGTCTGAACACTCATCAGAATGGACTCGTCATGGCAGCATGCTCTTGACTTTTTATGGCAGACCAATTTGTTAGTTTGTAAGTAGAATAAAAGCACAGAATCTTCACCATTTCAGACTTGATATGATATGGCTAGAGGAGAGTCACATGACTAAACCCAACACTTGGTTACACTTGTCCCATATTTTCAACTGGAAATATTGATATGAAAAATGAGGAACCATGCTGAATTTCCAGACATGGGGTTGCATCTTCCAGCAACCACTGCAGTCGTGCCAGTAGTGCAAGCTGCCTGAACTGTGCCTATTGTCAGCTTTGGCATTCTACTAAGACAAACCAGTTTTGTCACTCTGAAACTTTCGCTTTCTGCTAGAGGATTTATAATTCTCCATATCACACACCCCCAGTTTGACTTGTTTCATTGTTTATTTCCTGTTTCCCTACTCTGGAATGTAATCTACATGAGGGGAGGGGTTGCCATATGTTATTGCCTCTGATTGCATATTTGAGACTCTCAAAAATATTTCAGAGAGAATGAATATCAGGGATTTATTTTTTCCTCTTGAAATTATCCATTGT
Source organism: Phacochoerus africanus (assembly GCF_016906955.1). Classification (NCBI taxonomy): domain Eukaryota; kingdom Metazoa; phylum Chordata; class Mammalia; order Artiodactyla; family Suidae; genus Phacochoerus; species Phacochoerus africanus. The sequence continues at coordinate 265,193,576 of NC_062544.1, forward strand.
GTGGAGTGAGCCTTGTTTTCTTGCAAGGAAAATATCAATCTTTAAACCACTTTAATATCTATAAATCATTTTTATTATTGACAAAGGAAATGAGTGGGCAGGCCAAATAAAAGAAAGTGTATAGTTTTGTGATATTATATGAGATCCTTAATTTCTCTAGGCATCATTTTTCTTCCACACCTACTTGAAAGAACAGCTGTGGTAGTCAAATTAGACATATTTTGAAAGACTTGACAATTTCAGCATAGTAGTAGTATGTATTAATTATAGTATTAATTATTTTCTTCATTAAGAAACAGCTCTTCTCAACCAAAGAATATCCAATATAGTTAATTTAAAGAATATAGAAAGTATGGAGTTCCCGTTGTGGCACAGTGGTTAACGAATCCGAGTAGGAACCATGAGGTTGCGGGTTCCGTCCCTGCCCTTGCTCAGTGGGTTAAGGATCCGGCGTTGCCCTGAGCTGTTGTGTAGGTCGCAGATGCTGCTCGGATCCTGCGTTGCTGTGTCTCTGGCATAGGCTGGCAGCAACAGCTCCGATTCAACCCCTAGCCTGGCAACCTCCACATACCGCAGGAGCTGCCCTAGAAATGCAAAAAGAAAAAAAAAAAAAGAAAGTAGATTGGTGATATAGTCCTACTGAACTTAATGTATGCTGACAAATTATAAACTGACAGAAAGCAAGACTTCCTCATACACAATGAGTGCTCCTCTTATTACTGACTAATTTTAAACCCTGCCAGATGTTCTCATTAAATAAATTATAAGCTCTGGTGGAGCCTAAATATATGACCATTTATTAGATGATATCCATCTTGTATTTGATCAATGTCCAAAGAATTACATAGACTCTTACAAAGTACGTGGAAGAGAGACTCGAAGTATACTGAGAAATGTGTAGTATATTATAAAAATATTTTCTTCTTGGTATATAGAGGGACTTTCTAGAGAAAGAATATGTTGGACAGAGAAGAATTTGTTGTGACCAAACTTTTATCTTACCAGTGTTATCTGTTGTTTTGATCTCCTTGACCTACTGTTTTACTTAGGCTTAATTTTTCCTACTCTACCCAATGCCAATTGAATCTATTAGAAAAAAAATCTTATCCATTTCCTTTTGATTCTCAGTTGCCAAACTTCTTAAAAGTTTGATTTGTTACAGTCATTCTGAAATTTTAATGAGAACAGTGCTCTATATAGTTAATCAAGATTTAAATTTGTACCCAAAAGTATGTCGAATGTGATATGTATTATTCACAAAACTACTCTTATATCTCAAAGTGCTTAGGACTAAATGTTCTGAAATATTGTAAATATTTTTGAAGTTAATTGAATATCCTTAATTTTACTAAAGTTTAAAATGAAGTTCTGTGTTTCAAATAAAAAATATTTTAAGCTATGATAAAACAGATAATTTGAATTTTGTGTGCTTTTTTTTTTTTCTCAGTTTGAATGGGTATCTTCATTTGGGTCACAGGGTTTGAATTATCACTTTTTTTAATAAGAGATTTATGACATATCTCTTTGTGCTAAACAAACTCATGGAGTTGATCTTAAAATTTTACATGCTTCAAAATAAATGAGAATAGAAAATTCAAGACATTAATGTTTAAGGCTTTTTTTTTTAACTTTCACATTATGTCTAATGTCTAATTCACTGTCTGTGACTATTAGGTATCTTCTGGCACTATAATATTCCAGGTTGTTCCCTCCCACTGAAAATCTGTTATATTATTTTCCCAAGATAGTGATTATATCGCATTTTTCAAAGTTTAATCTTGTTAGATTTTTTTTCAAAATATTTTAATAAAATTCTCTCGTAATATAAAACTACTGAACACTTTACTTCTATTCTCATAATTAACATTTTATAATGTGATTCATATACATCTATAAGATGACTGAAAATGTGAAAAGAATGACCCCAAATAAAACTTCAAATTTTGTGACTGTAAGCAAAAAAATAGATACCGAATGTTTCTATTTTCTCAGAAGCAAATGCAAGATATGCAGTTTATATCATTCCCAATGTACTCATGACACACTTCCCTGTACAGTTAACTAGGCATTTCACACCATGCCCTTCCTTTATGAGCTGAATCCATATACTTGAAGATTAAATTGCTCAAGCATTCACAGATGCTAGGGGAAAAAAAAAAAAACATGTTATTAAGCTACAGTTGTCCACACAAACAAAGCAATTCATGAAATCAAACAAAGGAACAAATCTATTTCATAAAATTTGTTGCTAAAATAGCACTTTCTGGGTTTAAATAGACTAAGGTATTTATTTGTTTTCAAATTTAGATATAATTCTGGTTTTAAGTTCATGCATATAAAGAGCCATCATCTATTTTTTAAAGGAACTAAGTATGTCTCACATGATATCCTTGGATACCATGCTCTGTCATTACACTTATAAAATATATTGCAGCTGTTCCCGTGTGGCACAGCAGAAACAAACCCGACTAGGAACCATGTTGCCAGTTCAATCCCTGGCCTCACTCAGTGGGTTAAGGTTCCAGCATTCCAGTGAGCTGTGATGTAGGTCTCAGACGTGGCTAGGATCTGGCATTGTTATGGCTCTGCGTTCCTGTGGCTCTGGGGTAGGCCAGCAGCAACATCTCCAATTAAAACCCTAGCCTGGGAACCTCCGTATGCTGCAGGTGCAGCCCTAAAAAGACAAAAAGACACATATATATATATGCTGCAATTGTCTATTTTTTGTCTCTTCAGCTAAATGTTCAGTTCTGTGACTGCCAGGCATACATAGCATTTGGTATCTATGTATTAAAAATGTAAAATAGTTATATTTGGGAACATTTACATATTCTAAACTTTCCAGAAAGTGACTCCCAAGCAGTTACAATTACCGAAGGATAGTACATACTCAGGATTAGAAATGGAGTATGAGCTCCAGCGGAATTTCTTACTTTTACACTTGAGGCCAATTTTATTAGACATTTTCTGAGGTTGTGCAGCTTATTAGTAAAAGGTAAGAGGAAAATGCAGTCACTCATTCAACAAATTGCATTAAATACTCTGTAAAAGGTATATTAAATTGGTAGTACTCATTAGGTGTAATCATAAAATTAACTTTATTTTTTCCTTCTTTTTTTTAAACACTATCTCAATGTGGCTATTCCTCCCCTTAATTCCACTTAAGAAGCTACAATAACTACATGACTTTGTGTGTGTGTGTGTGTGTGTGTGTGTGTGTGTGTGTGTATCTTTTTTGTCTCTTTAAGGCCGCATCCCCAGCGTATGGAGTTCTGAGGCCAGGGGTCCAATTGGAGCTGTAGCTGCTAGCCTATGCCACAACCACAGCAACGTGGGATCTGAGCCACGTCTTCGACCTACACGACAGCTCACCGCAATGCAACACAACAGCTCATGGCAATGTTGGATCCTTGACCCACTGATCAAGGCCAGGGTATCGAACCCACGTCCTCATGCATGGAAGTCAGGGTCATTAACAGCTGAGCCACAGCGGGAACTCTCCATGACATTTATTTTTTTTATCACTATTACATAATAGAAAATCCAATAGTCACTTTAGAATGAAAATAGTCTCAATTCAGTGATTAAAAACTTCCAATACATTAAACAACACTATAATAGTCATTCAATTATAAGATTTCTTTTTCTCCCAGCAACAGGCCACTGTAATGGCTTGCCAGTTGCCTTGAGGTAGAGCTATGGTCCTTTGACTTTCAGTTATCATCAATTTACCTTTCTCTTTCTGCTATTTTTAACTCCATTAATAAGAAAGTGGTTGGAGAGATAAGAGGTGAGGAAATAAGAAAGAGTTAACTGATTGGTACAGAGTAGGATGGCTTTGCATTCTCTTGAGTAGTAAATGTTGAAGGCTTATTTCTTCACAGATCCTTTTTGAGTCCACTGCTGGGTCACTTGATTGTCCTGATATGGACGTGGGTTTTCTTTGAATCAGCCACTCCAGATTTTCAGCACATCCTGCCTGTGGAGCAACTTCCAACTGCTGTGTCCAATAAAACTGGCAGATTGCCTCTTGGACTAATTTCCCTATGGTGGTTGCCTTATCTAGTTCTAGGCTGGATGATGCAACTTGGGTCCACTGTTATGGCTAGTACCTTCCAAATTTTAGCCCTCCATGCTGATGCCATTCATCTCTACATTTCTCAAGTGTGAGTCAGAATCTAATTCTCTGTGCCCTTCCAACTACATAAAATACATAATAAGCTCTAGAAATGACTTAGATGAAAGCTGTCTAATGAAACATGAAGTTAGAGAAAGAACCCCCTAACACCACTTGTTTTGTCAGTGAATAGGTTAAGACACAAAGTACTTCCTAAAAATATGGCCCAAAAATATTTCTTCATGCAACTGCAGCATGTGTTCAATCCCTGTGGGAACTTCCACATGCCAGGGGTGTGGCCAAAAACAAAAGCAAATCTTCAATATCCACCCCCTCAAACAGTTTACATCACAGATGCAAAAAACTCTGTACTTTCACCAATTTACAATCCCACCAACAGTGTACTAGTGTTCCTTTTTCTCCACACCCTCTCCAGCACTTATCGTTTGTAGCCTTTTAGATGATGGCCATTCTGGCTGGTGTAAGGTGGTACCTCAGAGTGGTTTTGATTTGCATCTCTCTATGAGATGATGGATGTTGAACATCTTTTCATGTGTTTCTTGGCCATCTGTATGTCTTCTTTGGAAAACTGTCTGTTTACATCTTCTGCCCATTTTTTGATAGGCTTGTTTGTTTTTTTTTTTGGTATGGAGCTGCAGAAGGTGTTTATAAATTTTGGAGATTAATCCCTTGTCAGTCGATTCACTTGCAAAGATTTTCTCCCATTCTGTGGGTTGTCTCTTTGTGTTGTTTAGGGTTTCCTTTGCTGTGCAGAAACTTTGAAGTTTGAGTAGGTCCCATTTGTTTATTTTTGTTTTTTTTTGTCAATTCTCTGATAGGTGGATCTAGTACACTGTTGGGTGGGATTGTAAATTGGTGCAACCACTGTGGAAAGCAGTATGGAGATTCCTCAGAAAACTAAACATAGAACTACCATTTGATCCAGCAATCCCACTCCTGGGCATCTATCAGAAAACCATGACCCACAAAGACACATGTACTCCAATGTTCATTGCAGCACTATTTACAATAGCCAAAACATGGAAACAACCCAAATGTCCATCAACAGAGGAATGGATCAAGAAAGTGTAGTACATATACACAATGGAATATTACTCAGCCATTAAAAAGAAAAAATACCAGCATTTTTTGCAACATGGATGGACCTAGAAACTATCACGCTAAGTGAAGTCAGCTGTACAATGAGACACCAACATCCAGTGCTTTCACTGACATGTGGAATCTGAAAAAAAGGGCAGACGGAACTTCTTTGCAGAACAGATGCTGACTCACAGACATTGAAAAACTTATGGTCTCTGGAGGAGACAGTTTGGGGGGTGGGGGGATGTGCTTGGGCTGTGGGATGGAAATCCTGTGAAATCAGATTGTTATGATCATTATACAACTACAGATGTGATAAATTCATTTGAGTAATAAAAAATTAAAAACAAAAAAACTCTGTACTTTCATTGCTCAGCTGAAAGACTGTGTTGAACTTCTGATTACAGCCATATATTAGGCATCGCCATGGGGAAGCAACAGTGAGCAAAAGGAGATATGATCCCTGTCTGTCGCGAGACGTGTTTCTACAATATTTTCTCAGACTCTTTGCTGAAGACTCCATTTTGTCCTGCTTTACTTTACCCCATTTTTCTTCTTGGAAAACAGTTGCAGTGCTGGTGAATGACTTAAGCTTAAGCACAAAGACCTAAAGGCATAAATTATTCATAGGGTCAGTTGAATGAGGATTTAATGTGTTTGGTCTAGGCACTTGGGACCTGTGCAGATTGGCAAGCCGTTTGCACAGCATGATACGTCTTCTTAAGAATAAAAGAGGAGCCTCATGGCCCCAAGGGGTTTATGAGGGGTCTTTGGCAGGATATGCATTAGCAAGGAGAACCGAGGTGCAAACCTAGGCATGCCAGGTTGCTGCAGATAGGCATGCCCTCTGCAGAAGCACAATGGTGATTCTCTAGATGCTATGTATAGATAGCTGACACCAAGCTTCCTCAAATGCTAATGATTGTTAAATGCCTAAAGGTCAGAGCAAAAGCTTAATCAGCAACCAGCTATGTGACTTTTAAAATAACTTAAAAAAAACCTATATCCTGCACCTACAACCCCCTTCTCACTTGACATAATCCTAAAGAACACAATAAAAGCAGAGTGGTTTCTTGAGGCGGTGCTCTTGGTCCCCGAGACTTTGAGTCCCCCGGTTCCCACCTTTACTTAAGATAAATGTCTCTGTGTCTTGTTTTAGGTTAACTTTTTTCCTTAACTTTCACTGCACACGTTCTTCAGCCCCATCCTGCTGAGCTGGTCTCAGCACCTGTCCTCATGGAGCATAATATCTAGAAGGGAAATTAGACATTATTTAAATGATAATGATAACAGTATTAATAAAAATAAAGCGTAAAACTACAATTATGGTAAGTGCTTGGAAGGGAAGAATTCAATGGTGCTGTGAGGCATAATCTACATCCAACTGGATCAGTAAAGAGGGTGGGGGAGGTTTATCTGAGTAAGTAACCATTTAGCTGAGGTCTGAACGTTGATATCAAAATGATCTTCATGAAAGAAGAATGGAGTTTGGGGAGAGTTAGCAAAAAGCCATTTTGGGTAGAGAGAACTACTCATACAATGATTTAGTGATGCAACAAATAAAAACAGGACAATGGAACTGATTTTTAAGGAGCAAGGGGATCCCAGGAGCAAAATTTGAGGCTACAGATTCTTAAAGGAAACGAAATTTGCAGAGCCTGATAGGCCATATTTAATATTTAATTTTTAATCTTAAATACAGGGCTAGTCCATTAAAGGATTATGAACTGAGTGTAAAAGTGCAGAAAAAACTCCAATTTTGAAAAGAGTATTTTGACTGCAGTTTGGAATGAAAAGCCTGGGAAGAACTGTACAAAAATCGATGGCAAATTAAGGAGGCAATTGCAATATTCAGTGTGAGATTTGTTTCAACTAGAGGGCATTAGAAAGATCTTTCAGAGCTCCCTGGTGGCTCAGCAGGTTAAGGATCTGTCACTGTCACTGCTGTGGCCCTGTTTACAGCTGTGGCATAGTTCAGTCCCTGGCCCAAAAACTTCTACATGTCATGGGTGTGGCCAAAAATTAAAAAAAAAAAAAAAAAGAAAGATCTTTTGATTTTAACATATGACATGTAACCTTATTTTTCTAACTTTAGTTTACAGACTGCCTGATAGCCTGCATGTTAGACCAGTTACAGTTTTAACCAGGCTCAGAAGGATATACTTTATAAAATAATAGGATGCAAATGTAGCCCACCAGTAAGAGCTGGCCTAATGACAGATGCAGAAAGTTCCACTGATTCTACATTATTTAAGTTCAAGTATTTTCTACCACACTTTACTAAATTCAATATAATTTAAATATCGAAGTGAGTTCACATTAGATAACTAATTAAAAGCAAATTAAATGGGTTCTAACTGTATCCTTATGTTTCTATTACTAAATGCTCTTATGACTTATAATAAGGCAAAGGCATGCGTAGAATATTTCCTTTGTACAAAAAACTATCTGTAACTTCCAGCTGGTACTCTTGATCCCTGCAGACAAGGGCTTCCATGACATGAATGCTTTCTGCCACTGAAAAATGATGTAATCTTCCGCTAGTCTCAATATATTTTATTCTCCAAATTTGAGGATCTGCTTTGGATTTCCAGACCTGCTTGTGATATTGCAGAGACATGAAACTAGTTGGTAGGTCTGGGAACCAAAAGTAGATCCTCAAAGTTAGAGAATAAAATGTGAAGTAGTTTCACATCTCTGCAAATTCACGAGTTCCTTGGTTTGATAAAATATTTTCTTTCCCATTCTCCTGGAATCAGTCTTGAGCATTTCGCTTAGACATCACCAAACCCAAGGAGCTGCCATATTTCTAGTCACTATCCCCACTCCCATCATCAAGGCAATGTTACATATCCTCTCTTTTCTTCTGTAAAGCCTTTGAAACTCTTATCATTGCACTTGTTACAGGTAATTAGAATTTTCTTTTTGAATATCTAATTTTCCTACTGTAAACTTTTTGATGAGCTTGCTTTCAATTAATTTGTGCTTGACTAGATAGAACTTAGTACATAGCATAGTGTACATGATAAATGTCCAGGAAATATTTGTTGGATTAAACTAAGCTAGAGTCCCATAAAATCTTTTTAGAAGTTCTCACAACGAAAGCACTTCTTTGAGAAATGTGTCCCATTACGTATATCTTGGCCCTAATAGTTATTGTTGAGTGCAATCTTTCATTCAGGACATGCACCTTGCCTTTGACACTAATTAGACTGAATCGGTTAATAAGATTGCATGGCATATTTATGATGCAATAGTGGAAATAAGTTATTACCTCAGTAGAGATATTTCAAATCAGTCATATATTTTCCTCAGTTTGTTCATCCTTAGATATGCCAAATAAGGCAATTGAGTATTCATGTTTTTTTCAGAATGCATTTTAGGAGCAATTTTGAAGTGTGAAGTGCTGAAATAATATGCATTTATCTTCTGCCTCTTATCTCAGAGCTCAAAATGATAATTTACCTTATTGAGTTCTTGGGAGCTAGCACTATGGAAATGCATAAAAAATAAAGAACAAAAAACTTTTTCTAATAATTTGCTCTTTGACAAACAAAGTTTAAATTACCTTTAAATTCTGAAAGTAGATTTTAAACAACAAACTTCATAATGTTAATATCTTAAGTCAGTATACATTCTGCAATTGGTGAAATCCCTTCAAACATATTATTTCATTCAGAATAACATATTAAGTATTTTTCAGTCTCCCCCATGCCATGCTACAAACTAAAGTTACAAAGATGAACATGGCACATTCTCCACACACCTGAGGCTTTCACTCTAACTGGAAAGATGTCTAAGAGATGATTAGAAATAAGGGCAGTGGAGGTTTGTATTGGGACAAGAAAGGTGACACTGAGGTTTCCCTAAGAAATTTAAGGTGAGGTGAACATTGCCTTTTGAGTGATGAGCAAATTCACAAAGAAACAATGGCTGAAAATCCTGAAGATATAAGCAACAATTTACTGAATTAAAGTTTCAAATCTACAAGGGCTACTCAGAAGAGAGGCTGGCCAATGGAAAAATTAAGATAGATAACGATGGAGTTCCCATTATGGCTCAGTGGTTAACAAACCCAACGAGTAATCATAAGGTTGCAGGTTCGATGCCTGGCCTCACTCAGTGTGTTAAGGATCCAGGGTTGCCATGAGCTGTGGTGTAGGTCACAGACTCGTCTCAGATCCCGTGTTGCTGTAGCTGTGGCATAGGCAGGCAACTGTGGCTCCGATTTGACCCCTATCCTGGGAACTTACATATGCCATAGGTGCAGCCCTAAAAAGACAAAAGACAAAAATAAAAAATTTTAAAAAAGATACATAAGGATCATAGAATCACATGTGTACAGTTTTAATCAAGGAACTGTCTATGGGAGTGGCGAATCTTAGCCAAATTGTTTTTGATTGTTCTAGTTCTGCTGCTAAGTTTAATTATATCATTAAGGGTTATGCAAGGAGTTAAAGGCACATAACTGTCAAGAATCCATTCCCATATTCAAGACCACATCCTTTATGGATATGGAAGCCATTCAATATTTTGTTCCTTTAATTATTTTCATTACTATGTCATGCTGATCAAAGAAATTTTAATTATGATGAGGTAGGATAAAAAAAGTAGTGTTAGGACTAGATAAACATTTCCCTCTGTGTGGCAATTATACCTCTTTTTTTGGTAAGAAATGACTTTCTGATATGAAACTCATTCATATATATCTATCACTAAGAATGCATAGTTTCAAAATGTCCTAAAGAAATCAAGTCCCAGGATGTGCCAGACTGAAGAATACGGCAAATTTGACAATACAGAAGAGATTCTTGATGGTAGAGATTTAGGCTGAATTTGGGAGGGAATGTCTAAGTTCATTTTTTGGGTTAACTGCTCACTCTCTATATAACCTTGGGAGATTTACTCTCTGTATCTCAGTTTATTCATCTGTGTAATGGAAACAATTAGGTTATTTCCCATTAACAGATATTCAAATTTATGTATAATACAATGAAATTCAGTCTATTTCAAAGACGTCCACTCCAGGCAATGTAAAAGGAACCTAATATATTTGTAACACTACAATATGTAAAAATTAGTTTTGTCAACATGATGATTAAATGTTTTTTAACAGATTTAAAGTATTTTTAGAGCTAAAAAGACAAAAAATAAAATAAATTTTGAGGGAAAGAACCTGAATTCATGGAGTTGAGGTCAAAATAATTAATAGGAGAAAAGGAACCATGAAAATAGACTACTGCCTCAAAAAGTCTGATAATAAAGCAAAAGAGACATTTGGTGATAACAGGTTAAAGTATGGAATCATAGAAGCAAAAACATAAGGGCTGTGTGTGTGTGTGTGTGTGTGCGCGCGCTAGTGTGTTTTCTTTGCTTGCTTGTTGATGTTTGTTATGCTGGGAGAAAATGGGTATACCTGCTCAATAGGGACAAAACATTAAGGAACATCTGTAATAGTGTGTCTTGCTGGTCTTATGTTCCTTTGTTTCTATATTCATGTTTGGAAAGAACATGTGTTGCGAGAAAAAAAAAAACTATAAAGAAGGAGAGAAACTAAACAGGTGATTTTTTCACTAGCAAACATACTGATAAAGACATTAAAACTTTTGGAAGGCTAGGGGAAGGGAAGAAAGAATGAGGAGGTGCTCCAGTTTTGAGAATTATTGGGGGGGGGTGAGAGTGTATTTGTGTGCGTGCATGTGTGTAGCTGCAACAGCAGCAGCAGCCAGGTTACACAGCGGAAATTAGGAAGTGAAGTATAGAAAAGCTGTAGTAAAAGAACATCTCTTTGTGGTATAATTCTCCTTTTACCAACATTTTAAATAGTAGGGGGTAAAGTTAAATTTGAAATTTAGAAGAATGGCATAATTCTGGGGACATTATGGAAAGAGTAATGGGTCCAGGATGGGGACAAATTTATTCAAGTTACAGTAATATGGTGATGGGAAAAAAAATCAAGTAAAGCACGAGATTGAAGCAGCAGCTCATATTTAATCTTTACGTAACATTTTCATTAGATGTCACTCCCTCTAAACTATAGATGAGGGAGTTCCCATTGTAGCTCAGTGGTTAAGAAACATGACTAACATCCATGAGGACATGGGTCCAATCCCTGACCTCAATCAGTGGGTTAAGGACCTGGCATTGCCATGAGCTGTGGTTTAGGCTGCAGACGTGGCTCAAATCCCATGTTGCTGTGGTGTAAGCCAGAGGCTACAGCTCTGATTCAACCCCTAGCTTGGGAACCTCCATATGCTGTAGGTGTGGCAAAGACAAAAACGTAAAATAAAATAATAAAATAAGATAAAATAAACTATAGATGAGAAAATGGTGACTAATACATGTATAAAGAGACACAGCCAGAATTAGAACACAGATTTTAAGAATATAAATTAAAATTAAATACCTTCATATTAGTCCATTCATCACCATAAAAGAGAGAAAACCCTTTAGATGTGACAGAATTAAGACTATAACTTAATCCCGAAAACCTGTTCTATTCATTCTTGCTTTGCATTTTGAAAAACAAAACAAAATTTTACATATCTACCAAAACTCTCAAGTTTTACTCCAAACCTTCACTTTTCAGGAACTTTAAAAGTAAAAGCAAAGAGCTTGAGTAGAGCAACTTTGAAACTATAAAGTAATTTCCTGTGAGGCAAAACAGTTGTTTAGAGAATGTTCACAGAATAAAAAACGCTGTTCACTTATTTAAACGCATGCATGCTGCTTACCCCACAAAGAGTTCTGTTCTCCTGACTTTTAAAACATCGATCCATTTACTCTTTCTGTATATGTATTTATTTACTCTTTCTTTTACAGGAAGAGAGATTCAATCTTGTACTTAAAGAGAATTTGGAGTTCCCTGGTAGCCTAGCGATTAAGGATCCAGTATTGTCACTGCTATGGCTCAAGTCACTACTGTGGTGCAGTTTTTATCCCTGGCCTGGGAACTTCTGCATGCCATGGGTGCAGCCAAATAAATAAATGAATGCATAAAAAAACCCACAGAGAATTTAATACAGGGAATTTATTATAGACGAAAAGCTGAGCCACCAAACAAAGTGAGACATCCTAGTTTGCAAGAGCAGAAGCTGGTTTCCACTTTCCAGTGGAGATAAAAAGGAGAGGAGTGGGGATTGCCAGAGTTCAGGGCTCATGTCACCCCCCAAAAAATTACAGCAACAGAGGATCTATTCAGTATTAGATAGAGTCACAGTCCCTGAGGAGCTGCAGACATCAGGGGGATGAAATCATAGAGGGTACATAGTTGCTGTTAGGGAAGCTGGCAGAAACAGAGAGAGAGTGTGTAATGGACTGAATTGTGTCCCCTGCCAAATTCATATGTCGAAGCCCTGATTTCCCAGTGCCTCAGAATGTGACTCTTTGGAGAAAGCGACATGAAGGAAGTGATTATGAAATCATATGCGTGGGCCCTAATTCAATCTGACTGGTGTCCTTAGAAGAGGACACAGGAAAGAGACACCAAAGATTCATACACACAGAAGAAAGATCATAAAAAAGGCAGCACTGTGCAAGCTGGGAGAAAAGCCTCAGAGAAAAGAACCTGTGGACACCTGGATCTTGGACTTCTAACCAGAAGAACTATGAGAAAAAGCAACTTCTGTTATTTAAGCCAGCTAGTCAATGGTATTTTGTTAAGACATCTCTACTATAAATGTAATAAATACATTGAGTAATGAAGAAAAAAAAAGAAGACGTCTCTAGCAAACTAATACAAAGAGGCTAGGGGTATACTCTGGCTTCTTTCCTCAGTCCCAAAGCCCCCCATCTTTGCCTCCCATTGGTGAATACCTTTGTCGACTTGGTGATTGTAAGCACAGCCTGCAGGAGTAGAGCCCTTTGAGATACAAAGCAGAACAACTGAAAGCACAGGGAGGCCACGCATCATAACAACCCCACTTATTTTCTCATCACACTGTCTTCTTATGCCTGTTCTAAACAGAAGATAAGAAGGAGGCTCACTCAGATAAGTTGAGCTTCTCATCTGAGGTCACAGCTAGTTATGGCTCCAAAAATCCCTGCTTTAAGCAACAGCTGTGCAGACTCTTGGTTGAAAAGCTACAGGATAACTGAAAGTTGATAGAGTAATTTGTTAATGGATGTTAGCTTTCCTTTGCTAATGCTTTCACAATTTCGGTGAAAATTTGGGCTATGACAAAGAACACAATAATAACACAATGCTAATGGCAACATAGAGTATCAAGCTTCTGAAGAATGTTGGAGGGGTGTAGGGGAAATTGACATGGAACTCCAGAATATATCTGCAGTTGGCCATCTAACCATGGATTTCACATCCATAGATTCAACAATTCTCAGATCAGAAATATCCCAGAAAAAAATTCCAGAATACTCCAAAAAGCAAAACTTGAATTTGTGTATGTATACTTCCAATTATTTTCAAAGCTTTTGCATTGTATTAGGTATTAAAGTAATCCAGAGATGATTTAACTTATGTAAGAGAACATCCGGTAAGCTGCCTTTTTGGTTTCCTTTGCTGTGCAAAACCTTGTCAGTTTGATTAGGTCCTATTGGTTTATTTTTGCTTTTATTTCTGTTCCTTTGGGAGACTTTCCTGAGAAAATATTTGTAAGGCTGATGTCAGAGAATGGTTTGCCTATGTTCTCTTCCAGGAGTTTGATGGTGTCTTGTCTTATATATGTCTTTAAGCTATTTTGAGTTTATTTTCACGCATGGTGTGAGGGTGTGTTCTAGTTTCATTGATTTGCATGCAGCTGTCCAGGTTTTCCAGCAATGCTTACTGAAAAGACTGTCTTACAGAATGGGAGAAAATAGTTTCAAATGATGCAATGGACAAGGGCTTAATCTCTAGAATATATAAACAACTTATACAACTCAACAGCAAAAAAGCCAACAACCCAATGGAAAAATGGGCAAAAGACCTGAATAGACATTTCTCCAAAGAAGATATATATATAGATGGCCAACAAGCACATGAAAAAAGCTCAGCATCACTGATTATTAGAGAAATGCAGATCAAAACTACCATGAGATACCACCTCAAACCAGTCACAATGGCCATCATTAATAAGTTCACAAATAACAAGTGCTAGAGGGGGTATGGAGAAAAGGGAACCCTCCTGCACTGTTGGTGGGAAGGTAAGCTGGCACAACCACTATGGAGAACAGTATGGAGATACCTTAGAAATCTATACATAGAACTACCATATGACCCAGCAATCCCACTCATGGGCATATATCCAGACAAAACTTTCCTTAAAAAAGACACATGCACCCACATGTTCATTGCAGCACAATTCGCAAAAACCAAGACATGGAATCAACCCAAATGTCCATCAACAGATGATTAGATTAAGAAGATGTGGTTTATATACACAGTGGAATACTACTCAGCCATAAAAATGAACAAAATAATGCCCTTTGCAGCAACATGGATGGAACTAGAGACTCTCATACTGAGTGAAGTAAGTCAGGAAGAGAAAGACAAATACTGTATGATATCACTTATATCTGGAATCTAATATAAGGCACAAATGAACCTTTCCACAAAAAATAAAATTATAGTCTTGGAGAATAGACTTGTGATTGCCAATGGGAGGTGGGTGGGAGTGGGATGGATTGGTAGCTTGAGGTTAGATGCAAACTATTGCTTTTGGAATGGATTAGCAATGAGATCCTGCTGTGTAGCACTGAGAACTATGTCTAATCACTTATGGTGGAGCAAGATAATGGGAGAAAAAAGAATGTATAAATGCATGTGTAACTGGGTCAACATACTGTACAGTAGAAAAAAAATTGTATTGGGGAAATAAAAATAAAAATATTTTTTTAAATAAAATAAAGTATGTTAAGAGGCATGCACAGATTTTATGCAAATACTACACCATTTTATGTCAGAGATCTGAGCATTAGCTTTGGTGCCCTCTGGGATCCGTTAATCAATACCGCAGTTACCTAGGGACTGTATTCCCAAATCGATCTAATTAAATCAAGTGATACCAAGTGTTTGAAATAGCATTATCTCATGTAATCCTATGCTTTGTTTCTTTCTAACCCTATGTTTTGTATGTGCTGCAGTTACTGTTATGTATTTATACAAATTGAAACTGCTTTGGGTTTATTTGTTTGAAGGGTTTTAACAGCCTGTAATAGATTATTGAAATTAGACATCCAGTGAGGTAAAAGGTATATTATTTAAATGTGCCAAAGGCATTTTGTCATTCCTTTCATTGATTAACCAAATTATCTACTCTTTTTCTTCTGTAAATACATCTGACAAATTCATTAGCCTTTGTTTTGCCAAAATAATTAGTTATTAAAGGGGACAACTAATAAACTTGTGATGATTATGTGAAGAAAGCAACTAGCTGACTATCCAGCTTTTCTACATCTGATCCAAAAGTTTGGGTGGCTTACCAACAGAGCACCAGTTTTAAGTGTTAGATCCATAATCTTGCCCATAACATTACATTTGCACCTACTCTTCTATGCTTTTTCATAATTATTTAGAGTCCCCTAGTCATGCTTCTGTGGCTGTGTTATTACTACTTATTCCAATATTTTAAAGCATTAAATGAGGCACCTAAAAAGTACAATGGTTCTGCCAAACAAGTGAATATAAATTTTTATTGGGTGATATGTTGTGTACATTAATGGAAACTTCTTCAAATTTTCTAACCAATGATGTCACTGCTGTAGTCAGGCTATTACTTTGTAAATTGTGCTTTTGAACAAATGAGTGACCTGCTAAATAAATGATTTTGATTAATTCATCAAAATTGTTATTTTTCTGTAGTGTTTTTCTTCCACCAGCATATAATTTGCCATACATCTTCACTACCCTACTCCATTTAAAATTTTCAGACTCTGAGGATTTCTGATAACTCTGTAATAACTTTAAGAGGAAAGCTCAAATGGTCTTTCATGTCTTAGGATCCTGAAGATATATCACCTTTTTAATAGGATCTCTTGGTTGTTTGCATAATTCATGGCTCACATAAGACTTTAACAAGGAAAAATGCATAGTTTATATGATGTTTTGCTGGCATTCTGCATATTGATTGTCTATTATATTTTATGTCTTGATTGCAATATTTTTCTGAAATAATTCACTTTTAAATGGTAGAACTATAATACCGAGAGTGACTCAGAAATCTGCATGCTTGAGGTTTCTCATATTTGCATACTCTAATCCTTTTCCATTTCAGATTACAAAGTGGAGGCATTTCTGGTTGCTATATGATTATAAGATTTTAAGGGAGCCCCTCTTTCAACAGAGCTTCGTGATCTTCTTTCAGTAATACTGGAAAACAAACACTTTTACTGAATCTTACTCCAGACCCTCCCTGAAACATAAACATCATTTAAAAGCAAAGCTTGTACTTAGTAAACTATTAACATGCTTAGTAAACTCTTGCTACTTCCCCTCAAATTTTAATTACAGTATGATGCAAATAAATAATCATGCAATATAAGTCAAGATAGAGCAATAATGTTTTCATTGATAATTTAAACATGTCTCACTTCTCATTTCTAATTTAAGGGGGAAAACAAAGAAACCAACCTAAAAAATCAGTAAAATAATCTTTAAAGTAGTTGATTCTTAAAAAGCAAACTTTAGGTTTAACTTTACTAGTTTAGTAAGTTAAGCTAACTAGTCTCTTGTCAAAACAACTACTGATCATTTTCTTTTTTAATCATTTTCTTAGTTTCCGTTCATGGGCAATGTATAGAAATAGTGTTAAATTTATGATCATCTGTCCTGCTCTAGTCTACATTGCCCACTGTGCATATATGTGTGCTTTTGAGTTTTCTGGAATTCAGTTTTCAGATAAATGTATCTGGAATGGCAGAAAATAGGGAAATGCTAAATAAAGGCTAATTATAAAGATATTTTTAAAAATAGAGAACATAACTCTGTCAATGTGCATAATTCAACCATCACTGAAATATATTTAAGCACATTTTTCTAGGTCAATAAGTTGAATGGAATCCATCCAAATGACCAGTTGATTCATCCTTTATCTACTATTCAAATACGACAGTGAGATTGTTTCACTTTTGAAAGTAAAGAAAATCATAAACATAAAAGAGCCAGGGAATCTGTGCAAATAGACAGTAAAAAAAAAAAATCAGTGAAAATAGTCATGGTTCATCTTTTATGAGTTGTTTGCTTTTTTTTCTTTGTTCAGATGGTTATATTGTTAAGTAGAGACAGCCTAAAGTGACGTGATTATGTGAATATGTGTGAGAAGTGAATGAACATTCAGTTCCAAAGACAATGCTGCCTTTGTTCCCCTGTTTTGCTGAATAAGAAGAGCACATTTTGACCTTAGTACTATCTGGGATATTAGTGCAATGACAATGGCGGTAATATTCAAGTTTAACATGCCAAGGCACAACTCCAGGTCACATCATTTTCTTTTAAAATTTAATATAAAAATAAACACATTCATTGTATTGAAAAGATGTTATTATATCAATAAAACAGAATCTCTATTTCAATCATCTAATATGCTTTGTCTGGGTAGCTTTATAGATCATTGCATGACAATTTACAGAGCTCCTTTGGGAAATATAAAGGAAAATTCAACCTGAAAATCTGATATATTTGTTTTAGATTTGTTTTAAAGCAGTGGTTCTCCACCAGGGCTGACTTTTCCCTCCAGGGTACATTTTGTCCTGTCTGAAATATTTTCAGTTATCACAACTGGGAAGGTGTTACTGTCATTTAAGGGAAGGCAGCCAGGGATGCTGATGAACATCCATCAGTGCAGAGAACAGCCTTTCCATAATTATTCAGTCCAAGAGGTTGAAAAACCCCTGTTTAAAGGAATCAAAAATGAAGCTGCTTCCTACCTTTTCAGTAAGAAAAGTTGCTATATGGAATATGAAAACACTTGTCTTCTCCCCAAAACCTTGTTGTATCTGTGCTCAGATGTCTACATAATTTTTATAACAAAATTGTATCTCTATCTAAAATCTTTGCAGATCTATGCTGAAAAAACAAATGATTACATGGCTTTTGCTCTGTGACCAAATTATGATTCAGTGGTAAGGCTGAAAAAATCTGAAATACTGCTATAAACCAAATGTAAATAAAGTATATTTGCAAAGAGGCCACCCTTTATGATTAGATAAGGTTGGATGGGTGCAATGTTAATGAGAGAAGGAACAAAAGTAGATCTTTGAAATAGATGGTACTGGTGGCGAGCATACCCTGGTTATAAATACTATGAAGATAAAAAAAAAAAACAAAAACAAAAAACTTGATGAGCCCATAACCCAACATCTTAAGCTTAATGTTCTAGATAGTAAAGATTCACATCCACTAGCTAATATAGATATGCCTTGGGATGTGAAAGAGAATGAAAACATCAGTTATTTCTAACTATCACTATTCTAACAACCCCTCAGTGGAGCACTAGCATAAATGATGCCAAAGAATGTTCTTAATGGTCTCTTTGAGATGCCCTAACCCTGATGGACCAGATAAGACAATGAAGCAAGCCTCTGTTTGTTTATTAGTAGTTTTCCTCTACTTAAAAGGAGAAGGAAAACTCATGTTAATGATTTTAGTTGTCAAAATGTTTCAGCCATATTTATAAATCAAAAAATAATATATAACTGGTCCAGTTGACTCATCAGCAGAATATTTTAAATTTACAAAGTCATCTCTCTAAAAATCACTCCCACAGAAATAAAGAAAATTAGGCATTAAACCATCCAATTGGGTATTCATAAAATTAAGACAAATATAAATTAATCTTCTAATGCTCATGGGGCATCAGGACCCAATTTATGGGTGAACAAAATAGGCAGTCAGATGGCATCCTGAGCTTGTTTTAGTACTTTCTATTGCTATCCTGAAATTCATAATGATTTTTGAAATAGGCCCTGCATTTTCACTTTCCCTTAAGTCCTGGCCATTTATATAGCCAGTCCTAGGGGGCGTCCTAGGAAGAAAGGAACCAGTGAAAGCTGACTTTGCTCTAAGGGACAGACAGTAGGAGAGAAGCATCCATAAGGAGAGGTCTGTTTCCTGGTGGCAGGAGGGGTTGCTGTAGTTAATATAATGTCCATCCCATGAAAACAGCATTCTACTATGGTAACTGTAAGACTGGTTTTGAAATCTATGAGCTTCTTTCTGTTTTATAAATAAATTCTTTTATGTCATTTTTATCAGATTTCACATACAGGTGATATCATATGGTATTTGTCTTTCTCTTTCTAACTTACTTTTCTTAGTATGATAATCTCTAGGTCCATCCATGTTGCTGCAAAAGGCATTATTTCATTCTTTTTTATGCCTGAGAAACATCCCATTGTATACATGTATACCACATCTTCTTTATTCTCTATCAGTGGACATTTAAGTTGCTTCCATGTCTTGGCTACTGTAAATAATGCTACAGTAGGGGGAACCATGGCAGGGTGGCAGGTGGAATTAGGAGAATGCACATAACATATACACACTACTGTATAAAATAGATAATTAACAAGAACCTACTGTGTGGAACAGGGAAATCTACTCAGTAGTTTGTAATAATTTACATGGGAAAAAGAATGGGTATATGTATATGCATAATTGATTCACTTTGCTGTATACCTGAAACTAATACAATATCACAAGTTAATTACACTCCAATAAAATTGAAAAAATAATAATAATTAAATTTATTAATGAAGAAAAAAACAAAAGAAACCACCTTCTTGGAATTTCTTTTTGGCTCTGGGTTAAGGATCTGTCGTTTTCACTGTAGCACCTTGGGTCACTGCGATGGCACATATTCAATACCTGGTCCCAGAACTTCTTCATGCCTCAGGCATGGCTGAAAACAAATAAACAAACAAACAAATAAAAAACCCAGCCTTCTTAACTTTGGCACAATTGACACTTTAGGCAAGATGATTCCTTGCTGAGGGGCTGTCCTGTTCACTCTAGAATGTTTAGATGCATTTCTGGTCTTTCCCCACTTTATATAAGTAACAACAGCCTCCTCCTCACTCCCAATTTGTGACAATTTTAAAAAATCTCCATGGGATGGAAATCCTGTGAAATTGGATTGGTATAATCATTATGCAACTATAGATGTGATAAATTCATGTGAGTAATAAAAAAGAAAAAGAAAAAAAAAATCTCCAGTAATTGCCAAATGTCTTTTGGGAATCGAATTTGCTTCTAGTTTTGAAGTACTGTTTCAGAATAATACAATGAGAGCCTCTATTCCTTTTCCCATCCACAGACAGGAAAGAAACAAAGATACAAAACAGATACCTACACCTTCTGCAAGGAGGTCAGTTTTGCAATTTATTATCCAAACCATGCCACTGGAAGAATTCAAACAGATGCTATTGATAAAGATGCCAGGAAAACAGACTTAAACAATACTCTACTGACAAACAGGAAAAATTAGTCACATTACCTATAAGCCACATACAACTAAAGATGGCCTGAGAGAGCCTCTTACCCTGGGGCAGAGTACAAAGTGTGGAATGAAAGAAGGAGCAATTTCCAACTTGTCCTTTATGCTTGTGCATTCAGTAAACGGATCTGGTTGCAACCTCAGACTATTGGTATGCTTACTTTATTGTACTGCATTAGAAAGAGAGTCACAGGAAGTAATCTTTGAATTCTTGGCATTAGCTTGCCAAGTAGTCATTCTACTACAGTGGTCCTGAGGTTCTCATGGGAAATAACCAGAATTCACTCAACTCCCTGGTTCACACCCAAGGGAAACATGTTATCTCCAGCAATACATCTGCCTTGAATTATCTTAGTTGATCTGGAAAGCTGGTAGCAACCTTGGACATAGTGTTTCCTTGTAATTCTATTTACCCTATCCATTGGCAAATATATCTGTTGCTTTTTCCCAAAGGCCATAATTTCTAGGGCTCAATCATCACTTTTCCCACTTCCCTCTTCAAGGGCTAGATACCACTGCCAGTAGAAAGTGAAATATATCATGCAAGAACAAGCTATTGATTTCCAAACTAGCCAATGTATAAGAAATGTATTTAGTATTTGATAAAGAAGAAATCTTTATTGACTGAGAGCAATGATAAAGGAGAGAAAATATTATCAAATGTATGATATGAAACATGATTTACCTTTATTGTATATCTTCTCTTCCTCAGTGATTTAGAACATAAAAGAAATTATTTCCCATTCAAATAATTCTTTTTTTTTTTTTGTCTTTTGTGGTTGTTGTTGCTGTTGCTATTTCTTGGGCCGCTCCCGCGGCATATGGAGGTTCCCAGACTAGGGGTTGAATCGGAGCTGAAGCCACCGGCCTGCGCCAGAGCCACAGCAACGCGGGATCCGAGCCGCGTCTGCAACCTACACCACAGCTCACGGCAACGCCGGATCGTTAACCCACTGAGCAAGGGCAGGGACCGAACCCGCAACCTCATGGTTCCTAGTCGGATTCGTTAACCACTGCGCCACGACGGGAACTCCCCATTCAAATAATTCTTTATGCTGACCAGTAAAGAACAACTTCACATTTTTCATTAGTCAGAAAAAAACAGTGGGAAATAGTTCTTTTTGGTAATATTATATTAATCGTTTATATGGATAACAATGGAAATACTTTTTAAAGGGTTATGATTATTTTACTATGAATAGAATTTTCTTCATATTTTCATCACAATATTAAATTACTTTTTCTACTACATATTATAATTAATATATAATATATTAATTATTATATACATACATTGCTTTTTAGGGCTGCATCTGTGACAAATGGAGTTTCCCAGGCTAAGGGTCAAATTGGAGCTACAGCTCCCAGCTTACACACAGCCAAAGCAACTCAGGAACCGAGCCCTGTCTGTGACCTACACCACAGCTCACAGCAATGCTGGATACCTGACCCACTGAGTGAGGCCAGGGATCAAGCCTGCATCCTCATGGATACTAGTTGGATTAATTTCCACTGCACAACAATGGGAACTCTTAATCTACTATAATTTTAACTTTTTTTTCCTATTTTATGTTACCGTATACTACAGTTTATATTAAAAATATAGTTTGTTCTAATTATTATTTGTCTTTCAGGACAGTGAAGTTTTTACATTTTAAGTCTTAATAATAAAGTTGTCTTTAAAACAATAGTTTTTACTTAGTTGTCCTTTATCTAACTATAAATGATAACTATCAAATCATCTAAAATGGAGGCTTTGTTTCATTTCATAGTCCAAACATGATCTCTTTTGCATGCAAATATTATGCCATAGTTTGGATCAATCACTGGACTTGAGAAAAATGTACTTTTAGCACAGGCTGATTGGCCTCATTTCTATTTAATAGTTGTAAAACTCAAGTGAGCCTTTCCCGTCACCAAGCAATTATGTTTTATTTGCCCTTGTTCATTCACATTCCTACTTTTCAAATGAAAGTTCTATATCTATTCCAAGTTATCCTTCTGTATTTTCTAATCCTTCTACCTAAGGCCAAATGTTCTACTTTCCCTCCTGTTTTGGGTTTTGTTGTTGTTTCACTTGTGGGAATATTTGGCTATTTTCTACCTTCAAAATTTTGGAGTACATTTGTATGGATGATGTAACAATTCCTTTTCAATACTTTATGTTTCAGTTGTTGGATTTATCTGTCCTCGTATTTGTAGCATGTTTGGAGAAATGGAGTTAGAAGGGACCAGGTGGACTTTGGGTTTATAAATCAGTGCTTCCCTCTCTGTTGCTACTCAGTTTGACTGTTTCAATAAATGATGATAGCTCTTTGTTGTCTGCTTCCTCTTTTTCTACACACATCATTTGGTTAAGGATAGCTTCTAAGTCTAGCCCTGAGTTACCCATGACCTCACTGGCTACTGACTTCAAGGCACAGACCATACCTATCTTTAGGATGGATAGATTTGCTGATACATTCTGAAATTTTCCACCTCCAGGCTACCCGAGTACTTTATGAGCCTTTTCCCTCTACCTTGGTTAGTGTTCCTACTCTGGTTGATCTTGGCCCTCTTCATGCAGTTCCCCCTTTGGGTCAGGCACTTTCCTTCTAGAAATATGTTTTTGCTGGCTTTTTCTGAGACTTGTCACTGAAAAGGTCCCTAACCCTTCCTCTTCTTCCTTTTTTCTTTGGTCACAACTTCTGTCTTCCCAGAGAGCTCTGCTCTGCTGAGCTGGTCTATCATAACTTACATATAATGTGAATTATGTGAATACTCTCTACCCTTAAAGCTCAGTTTATAAGGATTTGTTTTTCTGTTTCTTCAAATTATTCTGTATGGCTTAAAGGAAGAAAACAGGAAGAATCAGAAACAAATTGCCCCTATACTCACACTGAAGTCTCTTGATTGACTTTTTGAAGTCAGTCATATAATTCAATTTTTAGTCAAATATAAAGACCTTATTCATGAAGAGAGCAAATGTAACCTCCCTCTCCCTCTCCCATACACACATACCCCCCTTCCCTTTCTCAAGCATGGCATGGGCATTGCAAAGAACAATGAAGAGGGTATATATAATGAAATAATAAGTATTGAAAATTTGGCTATAAATGCAATGGATTTAAAAGTCATTGAGTTGAGTTATATGAACCTAAATATTTATATTTTAACTATTTTTAAAATAATATTCTTAATATTCTCTATTTAATGAGCATTATAAAATTATTTTTACTGTGTGTACTTTTAAAGTATTTTCTAATTTTGTTTTAATTTAGGTTGTTATTTAAATTTATTTATATTTTCAAGTCAATGTCCAAAACACTGAGTTATGTGTGCTAAATATTAATAAACTGTGCAAACTCTCAAAATGAATTACCAATATGAGAACACAAACAAGATGCAGGAAATATTATATGGATTATTTTTCTCATCATACATTTTCTTTGCTCCACAGAAACATACTCTAGATAATCTGAATTATTTAGAAGAATGCTTTTATTGTGAGAATTCATATTAAACTACTGAACCTGAAAAAATCTTTTCCATTTTCAACAGAGGAGTTTCATATTTACCATGCAGCAATTATTTCAGTCCAATTTATTATAGATTTTATTTACTTTATTTAAAAAATGTTGGAATATATTTGACTTACAAAGTTGTGTTAATTTCAGGTGTATAGCAAAGTAAATCAGTTATACATACACATACATTCTTTCCTTTTAAAATTATCTTCCCACATAGGTTATCACACTGTATTGTGTAAATTTCCCTGTGCTAGGCAATAGGTCTCTGTTATCCTCTACTACATATAGTAGTGTATATATACCAATCCCAGAACCTTAATTTATCCTTTCTCCCATGTTTCCCCTTTGATAAAAGTGAGTTTGGTTTTCAAATCTTTGATACAATAGAATTTGCTTATTTTTAAGAATCAATTGCTTGCATATGTACTGTTTGGGAAAGCATGGCACAAAACATAGCACTCAATAAACATTATGGTTTTTCAGTACCTTGCTCAAATCTTTGGGGCCAGATGTGTTTCAAAATTCAAATTTTTCATATTCTAGAAAGATAGATTGATACAGATATGGTTTATCACTTAACACTTTAGGAGTGTCTTGACAGTAACATGTTAAAATAAAATGGATTAAACAAAACACATTAATTGCAATTAAAAACAGTAACAATAGCACACAGAAAACCTACATGATCATTGCAATCATATTTTGCTGTTCAAAAGAGTTATTTAAAAAAATTCCAAATGCAAAGTTTTGGATTTCAGAGTGGAAGATAAAAGTTGAGACCTGAGCTGGCAGACAGTTCTGCAGTGTGCTAAATAGTTCAAGACACATTTTTTCACGAGACTAGAGAGTTCTTGAAGAAATTTAGGTGCCACTCATATGTCAGGAACAAGTACGTAGCTATAGGGGAAATGATGAGAATTTCATAGTTCTATATATGACACTTTGGCCAGCTTGGTCCTGTCTTTGACTTTGAAAGTACCTTTTGTTGCATTTTCAAGACTTCTGAACAATCAAATTATGTACTTAATAAGTAGAACATTCTACTTATTACCTTCTTGCAATTAGGTTTATTTACGCTTTTAGAAAGGATATAAAGCTCATAGAAATAAAACAATTTACACCAGCATCAAGCTGTATAAATTTGAAGAGTCAAATGAGGGGGAAAGACAATGAATTGTAGGAGAGCTGAGAGATTTAGAAATTAAAGTGACACTAGTTCTTCCAATCCTCCCAGTCAGCTCCCCAGGGGCCCCAAGAAATGCTTCAGTCTGAGGGAGGGAGGCATTTGGATGTGGAAATCATTCTTGAAATTCTGCAATCAAAGCAATATTTGTTTTTATTGAGGACTATATAAGATGGTGTATGGCAGTAGTGGGTTTGTACACACATAAATGTGAGAGAAAGAAAGAGAGAGAAGATACATTAAAAAGCTTTGTGTAACCAACCATGGGACTTGAGAAATATTCCATAGCAAAGAATAGTAATATGTATTATGCACATATTAAATATTTTTATTTTGTCCATTCACTTATCCATTAACACACTTATTCACTTAACATTTAATTGCTCAATTGTGTGTAAGATTTTGTGCTAAGCACACCATAAATAATGAAGAAAATGAGATGACTTTTTTTGGAATGTCCCACATGCCTTTTACATCAAACTTCTGTGTAGCAGCAAATAGTATTTGATTAGTATAGCCAGAAAGAGTCAAATTAAGTTCAATTTATGGAAGAAGGAATATTCAATACAGGACAGTTATTTGTCATTTTTATGCTTTCCAATTTTCACATAAGACATAAGTTCAAGGAGTCTATGTCCTTTAATATTGCAGTTCCTAATTATCTGTTCATTTGTGCCAGAAAAAGAACAAATTTTTTTCTTATGGAATCTATTCAACAGTTAGCAAGTTAGGTGTTTACACTGAGAAAGAGCATCTTTGTATTTTTCCAAAGGAAGCTATCAATAAACTTCCTTTAGCGGCAGACATCCATGTAAATTTTATTTTATACAGTATTTCCATTGTGATGTGTTGTACACTGTGCTTATATGTTATGTGTGTTATTTATTATAAATATTATGCTTTAAGGAATAAAATTAGCTTAGAAAGCTCTTCTTAACATAGAAATGCTTTCCATACAATTTTTGTTTCATAAAGCTATATAATATATTCTAGAATTTTCCATATGTTGAACCAAGTATTAAAAACATACCTTAGCATGCATATGGAGGGGCTATGCCAGGGCTGTATTGCAAGCCTTCGGTTTTTCACTAAAGGTCTACAGAATTTAGAGTTCAAATCAATATTCTTCCAGAGCTTGAGTTGAGGAGAGGACTGTATCAGCTGGGCATATTCACTTACAAAAATTTCTAAAAACTGTTACAATAGATATATAATCCCCTAAAAACAATTAGAAGGTTTCACTTTTCTAATTAACACAGGAAACCTAGAAACTATAAAGGGAAAAATATATCATATTTGGCTATATAGAATAGATAAATGTTGTAAGACAAAAGATACAACAAAGTTAGGACATAAAAATAAAGTGGAAGAGTGTTTGAACTTGGATATCAAATAAAAGGTTACTATTTCTACTGTAAGAAAACATGCCAATTGATTACAAAATTAACCTCAAGCTGACATATGAAAAGAAAAACATAAAAAATTGCAAATAGTAAAACCAAATGACCTTTCAACATATAACGTCAAAAGTTGTGTTAATATTCTTGTTGGTCAAGGAAATGAAAACTGAATTCACAATGAATTATCACTATATATCCAGCTTATCAGCAAAACATAAAGATTACAATATCCTTTGCACTTGGCAGAGATGGTGGGGGTGGTGCTGGGAAGTATTCCGAATAACTTAAAAAACAATACAGTTTTTTAAAAATAAAGTTTTCCTCAAATGCTTAAAATTCAGGGAATTCCCATTGTGGTGCAGCAGAGGCGAATCCATCCATAAGAATGTGGGTTTGCCAAGGGATGGCCTTGCTCAGTGGTTTAAAGATCCAGTGTTGGCAGGAGCTGTGGTGTGGGTCCAGATGCAGCTCAGATCTGACATTGCTATGGCTGTGGTGTAGGTTGACAGCTGTAGCTCCAGTTTGACCCACAGCATGGGAACTTCCATATGCCATAGGTGGGACCATGAAATAAAGAAGACATTTAAAATTCAGATTAAAGTATCATACAAATGCCTATGTTAGGAATCAAAAAATCATAGCATCTGCATCCATAACAACAACCACATGGGCAACTGAGAAAAATAGATAGAGATCAAGCATAAGAAGAATCATTTTAATATATCCCATCATTTTAAGTCAAAGCAAGTAAGATAAAGAATATACAAACACTGAACTGCATACAAATCTAATTCCGATGTATCATATTATGTTTTTTGAAAGGAGAGATCTGACATTCTTTTGTACATGGAGCACTTAAACAATGAAATATTTGAATGATGATTATCTAACTCCACAGAGAAAATTTCAATAAATTCCAAAAATAAGAAATAATACAAAATACACTCTGCAATAAACAGAACTATTCTATTCTAGAAAAAATATATATATTCTAGAATAAAACTAGACATAGAGGAGTTCCTTGGGTGCCTAGCAGTTTTTAAGGATCCAGCATTGTCACTGCTGTGGCTCAGGTCACTGCTGTGGCGTAGGTTTGATCCCCGGCAAGAAAATTCCTGCATGCCATAGGCATGGCCAAAAAAAACAAAAAATTGACATAGGTAACAAATAATAAATAAGAATTTAATAAAAATGATACAGAAGAACATACAAAACAGAAACAGACTCAAAGATTTCCAAACCAAACTTAGGGTTACTAAAGGGGAAACGTAGAGGTGGAGGGCTAGATTAGGGGGTTGGGATTGACATAAACACACACTTATACATAAAATAGATGGGTAACAAGGACCTACTGTATAGCACAGGGATATTTACTCAGTACTGTATAATAACCTATACGGGAAAAGAATCTGAAAAGGTATAGACCTATGCTGCACACCTGAAATCAACACAACTCTGTAAGTCAACTATATTCCAATAATTAAAAAAATTGACACTAAAACAATATAAATCAACCAAGAAATAAATAGATGCTAAATAGATAATATCTATCCATAATTAACTATAATCATTAATATAATATGAATAGATGAATATTTCCAGAATAAAAATAATTAGAAAAAAATACGATAGAAGGCAGAAAGGTAAACATAAAACAATGGAATGTCCAGGAATGCACCTAAATATTATAAAAATTTAGTGTATGGTAGAGATCAGGAGGTAAATCTGATAAATCAAAGATAGTTATTGGGTGAAAAAATAAACTTTAATCCATATTCATTTCAAATGAAAAACAACTTTAAAGCCAGAAAACAGATATATAAAAATGACAAAAAAAAAAAAACACATGAAGATTGCTTTTCCAACACTTAGTAGGTGAGACCTACCTAAATATGACCAAATTATATGAAATTGAAAAAGACCTACTTACCTACAGGTAAATGTTTGATCCCCCACAAAAAAAAATTCTCTAGAAAAGAAATCAAACCACTACTAGAAGACATTTCGTCCAACAGGGGAAAATATTTATAGCACATTGACTGAGACAAATTTTTATGAGTATAAAAATCTATTTCAAAGAAAACAAATGGCATGGTAGAAAAAGCAAAAGGATAAATAAAGAGTTCACAGAAAAGAAAGCAGATATAAGTAGCACTTAAAAATAAAAAGAGGCGGAGTTCCCGACTCCAACTGGGAACCATGCGGTTGCGGGTTCCATCCCTGGCCTTGCTCAGTGGGTTAAGGATCCAGCGATGCCGTGAGCTGTGGTGTAGGTTGCAGGCGCGGCTCTGGTCCCGTGTTGCTGTGGCTCTGGCGTAGGCCGGTGGCTACGGCTCCGATTAGACCCCTAGCCTGGGAATCTCTATAGGCCGTGGGAGCGTCCTAAGAAATAGCAAAAAGACAAAAATAAAAAATAAAAATAAAAAAAATAAAAAGATGCTAGGCCTTCTGATAACAAATGCATAAATGAAAAAAAGCACTGCGGTATGATTTCCTTGTCAGATGGGCAAAGATGCCAGTGTTAATGGGATGGAGAATAGGAGACGCTGCCATACACTGCTGGTGGGATTGCAAGGTGCACTGTGGGCAAAATGCATTGTAGGCAGATATTTTATCTTCTCCAATAGTTTATCTCTTAGAATAACAAATGCCCATTAAATCAGTAAACCACCATTGTGGAGTGTTTAGTTCAAGTATATTTTGAAATGACATATGAGCACATCAATAAAAGTCAAGACAAAGTCTCATGGATTTAGGCATAAGCTGCATAGGGCCCCAGAAAAGACAGAGGGAAATGAAGAGAAAATTGGAAGAGATCACCTCCAAAAATATAGTTAGTGGCAAATGTTAAAGACTATTCTGTATGGTAGTAATTTTATACAAAAATATAAATATCTAGCTAATTAGCTCTCCTTGCATGCACATAAAATATCTCTTGAAAAAAACATGAAAGAATGATAGGATTGGTTTGGTAGTGCGGAAAAACTGAGTAGTTAGGGTCCGAGATGAGAACTTCAAAACACCTGTCCCTGAGGTGGGAAGAAGTGTTGTCATAATACATCATTTCCGAACTTTCAAACTTTACTGTTGTCTTCTTAAAATCAGGAAAAGTTGTCTAAAGATTTTACAGATCATTTCACTTTTTTTTTCTAAATTGATTGCTAATGAAAAGTGATGTAGAGATTATCATTTGATGATATTTTATGCATTTAATTTTAACAAAATTATGTTCCTAACATTTTCACTTGCTTTAGCCCTAGAAATTAACACGCAAATTGAAACACAGGAAAAAACAGCAACTGCAGATGTTGGATTCACTTAAGGAGAACAAGAATCACTTTGAAACATGGGAGAGGAAGGTAAGCATGCTGACCTCTGGATCTCAGGGCTGACTCACTACCCAGAGGATGCAACCAAGCACTTATAATCTGGTGAGGTTCACCTGTCAGAGACCCTCAGACAGGTGGCAGGGAAGAGCTGAACCTGAAAGCTCAGACATCCGTTAAGCAGTGGATGTTTAAGCATAAGAAATTAGAGCCAGGATTGGAGAAAGCAATGCTGAAGTTCTCCATCAACTGACAGACAATAACAATCAGGTGAAAAAAACCCACATTCCTAAGAATATTTTTTGTAGTGAGTAACGATGCATCCATCATTTGAGCAAACACTTGAGTGCCGAAGACTTTACATCTTGCTATTTCAAGGTTAAAATACAATATAAAAACCTTTTAAAGCCATTTTAATAGCTCAAGTTTTCGTGGAATTTCAGAGTTGGCCCTTACAAGATAGACCTCTGCCACAGAGGTTAGCTATAAATTCCCTAAATTGAAATGATTCTTTACTACTCAAGCGGGAGAAAAATCATTAAATCTTCCTTACATCAAATGACCTATCTCCTAATGCATGTATTTTTTAACCATTTGTTTTTCATTCTTGATGTAAATATATTGTTCTACAATAAGCAATTATAGGTTTCCAACTTAAAATAACTGGACTTGTGATTTTCCAACTTTGCCATAGTGTGAAAGCTATATACATTCCATAGAAACCATATTTTGAATTTTGATCTTTTCCAAGGCTAATAATAAGCAGTAAGATACTCTCTCAGGAGTTGCCTTCATGGCTCAGCAGTTAACAAACCCGACCAGGATACATAAGGTTGGTTTTGATCCTTGGCCTCGCTCAGTGGGTTAAAGATTCAGTGTTGCCATGAGCTGTGGTGTAGGTCGCAGACACAGCCTGGAAGTGGTGTTGCAGCCCTAAAAAGCAAAAAAAAAAAAAAAAAACATACTCTCTCAACATTGGGCAGGGGGGTCAGTGAGCCATAGCTCCATGATGATCACATGATGATGAGGTAAATGACCTCACATGATGATGAGGGTAAATGACCTATATATACACTTACAATCATTCTGTACCAATAACCATTATGTTTTTCACTTTCATTACAAAATTCAATAAATCATCTGAGGTGTCCAATGTTTTATCATAAAATGTTAGATGATTTTGCCCAACAGTAGGTTAATGTAAGTGTGCTGAGCACATTTAAGGCAGGCTAAGCTAAGCTACGAGATTTGGTAGGTTAGTGTATTAAATGCATTTTTGATTTAGGATCTTTTCAACTTACAATGGATTTTATTAGGACATAACCTCATTGTAAGACCAGGAAGATCTGTCATTGCTTTTGGTGATGTGTTTGAAGGCTGTGTTCTTTTACTTCCCACGCCAAGTGAATTATTATAAAGTGTACTGGTCTCAGATGTAACGTGTTAGGAGAACTATATTTATTATTCACCTAAGAAATATTTTATAAACATGTGCATGTGTGAGCCCAGTATTTTGTATACTGAGAAGCAAGTGTTAATTACTGAAAGGCAGACAGCTGTGAAAATATTTTCCTCCTATGATCGAGTTCTCTTCACATCACTGATTTATTTGTAAAGTAAAGATAAAAAGGAACTCAAAATCTGTATCAGATGGGAAATCAACTGGATGAGGCTAAAGCTAAAACCAAAACATACTTCATAAATACATTGTTTCAAGGGCATACTTAAAAGTAACTGAGGTAACTTCCCTAAGATTTACTTCTCTGATTCATTTTATAAATTGAGTTCTATGCTTCTTAGAATATATACTGCGTCATTTTCTCAGAAAACGGATTTGTGTTTGACATATAGACTTGTATGATTTTTTCTTTTTCAGCCACAACTGCAGCACATAGAAGCTCCTGGGCTAGGGATGGAATCCGAGCCACAGCTGTGACCTATGCTACAGCTCTGGCAATGCTGGATCCTTAACCCACTGTGCCACAGTGGAAGCTCTGGACTTCTTTTTTATTTACACTTGGAAGTATAAAGTCCTTTCTCAGGGCCTTACTTTCACAAGGATACTTCAGTAGAGGTAAAGATCCACGGGATAAGCAATAGTATTAGTATATACAATAGTATTAGTATTATAAATAGTATGGAAGGAATTGAGGTGATGGAAAGTTCATAGCTTATGAGTCCACATAATTTTGCCAGGTGTATGATGAAATCCTTATCTGACCCTTTCACTTTGATTTCTTCATCTAAGAGTGGTGATAACAATACTACATCAATATACACCAATACACAATATTGATATGTGTATATCTATCACTGCCAATATACCGAGTGTGTGAGCAACTAAAAATGGAGGTTATATAAATTAGAGGCTAATTTATACCTATCTGTTCCACAAATAGGTATTCAATGCTTATTGAATGCCAGTTATGTGCTAGGCATATTATTATTACAATGGTTATTATTTATTGTGTAAGTCAACATACACATTAGACAAGAGATTTTTTAAAAGAAGTAGACATGAGAATTTCCCTTTGGACAAGCTGAGGTATTCACTTTGATGAGAATCCTTACAAACATCAATTATTTTAAAGCAAATAAAATATTTAAGGCATTAAAATTCAAGGTAAAGTGCTAGAGTTTTGAGAATTAGTTGAATTACAATCATTCCAGAAAATATATATTGGAAAGAAAGGGTAAATAAGAAGTAGTAGGAGTGATAGTTGAGGAAATAGGCAGCAAATGCAGGTTAGATGGAACAATTAAGCACTGATTGTGGGAAACATCATAGGAAGTAATGCCCTTCTTTTAGATATTGTTTAAAAATAGTTCAGCCTAGAGAGAAACAGTGGGTAAATGTCAGTATTCTTGAAGGAGTTCTGTACAATGGCAGTTTTTAATATATGTGCAGATTTAACAGCAAGAAGTTTAGTAAGCTATGAACCACATACATAGATTTTTAGCATAGAAAGGTGGGATTTCCTATTGATTGAGTCAAGATGCCTAAAAGAAGATGATGAGGTAAAGTATCAACAATTTTATTAGTTTATACATTAAACCTAATAAAGACATTTTAAATATTTTAATCTTAGTATCAGAAAATAAAAAAGGAATAATATATAAAAATAAATGTAAAATTACAAGTTGAATATTTATAAAACTTTTATATAATGAAAATGGATAGAAAATTAAAACACAGGTATACTGTATATATGTACATGGCATGCGTATGTGTGTGTAATAACCTTTCTGCTATATCCATCAGCAATGAGTATTAACAAATATTAATACTGATTTTAACGTGAGTATTAACATGTTTTAACACCATAACATGATAACACAGTAACTTCATAAAGATTCCATCTATAAAATACAGGTAGAAAATTATCTTGATATAAATTTTAATAGAAGATATTCCTTCGGATTAAGCTCTTGGGGAGTTTCTTTCTTCGGTTATAATCAATGAAGAATATTCTCCAATCTAAGAGTGTATAACTGATATCTCTACATGTTGAATGAAAAAACAACCCAATTTATTTTTCTTTGTGTACATCTTTATGTAAAAGTTACCGACTTATATTTCACACTTTAATACTCATTGAGTTACTTTCAAAACTAATTTTGAAGGTAGAGATAGTAATGAAATTGTTTTATACTAAACTTATTATGGTACAAGGTCAAGGCTATCACTGTGTGCCACTTTCTCACTCAAATTCTACAACCTGTTCCAAATTGTCTTTACTTCTCCCAAGATGCTTGTTGCTTTTTTTGTGAGATTTTCTTTATGGTAAGCAATTGGTGGAATGTCCATGGCCACATTTGCAATATAAATTTCCTTTCTCTTCTAAAGAATCTATCTAAAAAGAAAATAAGTTCTTCAAATGAAATATTTTAATTTGTTTAATTATTATAATAAAATGAACCACAATTAAATAAACATTTCTAACACACCCATAGTTTTGATTATAAGGTATATAACACTCTAATAACTTAGTGTTCACTTTGAAGTACAATGCTGTATAATTTAGAAATAAACTTTAGTTTTCCAGTTTTCTTAGTAGATAGTTCACTTTTCATCTAATATATCCTCTCAAATCTCTGTGATTCAAAGATGCCAAGTATTAAATTTTAGTTCGAAAAGTATTTAGGAATGTTTATGAAAATCTCTCCTCAAAAGATTTAGTAAATTCAATGGCCAAAGTGAATAAGACTGCAAAATAAAGAGCTGAAGTACACATTTAATGGTTAATTTTAGTTACTTCTGCATAGCTATATTTTAAATGTCATTTTGTGGATACTCAGCAATTCATTTTGGGATCATCTTTTATTGGTAATTATCTCAATTCATCAAAGTGGAAATTCAGATTGGTTTACAGAGTGCTTCATTTAGGTAGAATTTGGCTAAGTCAAGACATAGCATTCTTGCAGCATGTTGAGTTTAAGCCCTATCAGTCTCATATGTTTATGGAAAATTGCTTCATGGCTAAAGTTTTACAAATGATTAACTTACATGTGAAATTTTATACAACATACAGTGGTGTGAGCAAAGTATAGAGGAGCTTACTACCTGGTGATGGGAACAGGTATTTGAATATTACTGTTTTAATGAGCCTCCACAGATTATCAGGTGTATTTTAACACATTTTCACTGACATATTCCACATGGTAGAAGTAAATGGAGTTTTGCCTTAGAAAATTAAGAAATTTTGAATTTTGGGGTCTCATTCT
The DNA here is from genome assembly GCF_016906955.1 of Phacochoerus africanus. Lineage (NCBI taxonomy): Eukaryota > Metazoa > Chordata > Mammalia > Artiodactyla > Suidae > Phacochoerus > Phacochoerus africanus. The sequence continues at coordinate 265,228,365 of NC_062544.1, forward strand.
TGAATCTTTTTGAGTGGTTAGAATAAAATAACCCTGGGATTATCAAAAGCAATTATTTAGTAGTGTAAAATAGGAAGTACAATACTGTTCAAAATGATTTTTTCAGGTGTTATTCATTCAGGGATACATTGTCTTTCCAAAATCCAGTATAGTCTATATTGAACTGTCCCCATGAATTTACCATTTGTGAACAACTCCCCATGCTGCTTAGCCCTAAAAGTTATGTCTTTGGGGACAACTTGAGCATCAACATATTGATAGTAACGAATCACATCCTTTTGAATAAAATAGGAATCTGTGAGCTTATACCAATGCGAATAGACAAGTTAATTAAAAACCGAGAGAGAGGGAAGTACTTCCTCAAAATTGAATGTTGACTAATAAGTGTAGAAGGAATGATTGAAAAAGTAAATCTCCATTTGTCAATCACCATAGTAATGATTAACTCAAATATCAATGCATGCTAAAACTAGTATGTAAAAGTTAGATGAGTGATGGGATAATTGCATAGCCTCAAAGTACTTCCCAGCAGAATTTGTATTAACTATAAAGAGAGGGGAGCGTAATGTTGCGCTAGCTAAAGCCAGCACACAAGCTTAACTGAATGATCAAAGTCAAAATCCCCAGGAATGTGATAGATTGACATGCAATGAGAAGGACACAGCATCCCTTCTAAAATATTCTTGCCAAAAATATTTACCATAATCTGATCATAAGGAAATATCGGACAAGCTCAAATTGAGCAGCATTTTACAAAATGACTGTATCTTCAAAAATTTAAGGCCAGGAAGATCAAAGAAGCCCTGAGGAATTATTTCAGAATGAGGAAGACTAGAGAAACATGGTGATCAATGCAAGGAATGATGAAAGATTAGATTTTTTTTTCCCAATAGGCCATTACTGGGACAGTTGGTGAATTTCAACAGGATAACTCCGTGAAGGATTTGGGGGGCTGCTTTACACTGTTGCTGAAATGTTTTGCTAAGTTTGAAACTATGTTAAAACAAAGAGAAAAATGGTGTACCTATACAGCTCCTAAGAAGTGACTCCTAGCTTCTTGGAGGATATATTACTAAACTAAAATTATGGTAATGATTAGGGACTGATTATTATTTATATCTCAATCCTTTATTATGTATACTTCTGTTCCAACTTAAATGATCTAATTTCTTGACTAGATTAACAGACATATTAACTGGGGATAACTAGAATTTTTCTGTGATTACCCAAGGCCGACAATCCAAATAAAATTGTATTCAATTCATTTTTGCCAAGGATTTTCTAATGAAAGCCCTTGGCAGAAATGAATCTGTCATCACAACACTATCAGACATATGTCTATTATACATGACACATACTTGATTAAGTATTTAAACATCATTGCCTGCTAATTATCTGTCATAACAACATTCTTTGAAAAAGCATAAAGTTGATATTATTCTATTACATGTGAAGTAGACTCTGAGATAGATAACCTGATGTTACACGGTGTCATTGCTCTAGTTTTAATGTTGAGATGAGACGTGTTATCAAACACAAACTTAAAATTATCTCTATTTATTTATTTTTATTTTTACAGCTGCACCTGTGATATATTGAAGTTTCCCAGGCCAGGGGTTGAATGGGAGCTGCAGCTTCAGCCTAAGCCACAGCCACAGCAACATCAGATCTGAGCTGCATCTGCAACCTACACAGCAGCTTGTGGCAATGCTGGATCCTTAACCCACTGAGGAAGGCCAGAGGTCAAATCTGCATCCTCACAGAGACAACATCAGGTCCTTAACCCACTGAGCCACAATAGCAACTCCATTTAAAATGATATCTTAATGCCAAATATATATAACACTTATATATATAAAACCCTTCCTTACATGTCCAACAGTTTATCAGTAATCAACTTTAAGATAATGTGAAAATTTTCTATACTGCCTTTTCATGGACTACCTCAGGTATAGAAATCGATAACAACTTAAAAGCACTCAATAATATTCATGTGTGTGTTTACTGTGTAATAAGCTTCACCTCATGAATTTTTACTTAGATCACAATGAAATATATTTTATTCACCATGTCAGGAAAAGAATCACCACTGAGAAGCCTGAATGTTATGTTCATTCAAATTTGTTATGGTTGAAAAGAAAAAGAAAAAGGTTTTCCATGCAGTTGTATTTTTTCAATTTCAGTGAAACAAAATGAAATCATATTAGTTATATAAAAACATACCTCTGATATATAAGTCTTGTTTTCAAGACTAAGGGTAGGTGGAAAGTTATTTAGAGAATATAATTATTTTGTGCACTCTACCAAAAATCGTGAATAAAGGGAAATGTAGCAATTTATCTTTAGTAATTAGCACTTCCCACTTATTAAATTCTAAGATTAACACCTGGCAAAGGAATCTTTTAATCACAAATTCTAGTTATCTATTCCCTTACTTTTATAAGTACATAGTCAGCAAATATGAGGTATTCTTTTAGAGACTATCTCAGTTATTTATAATGACAAATAGTGTGCACTTTTCTAAAATTCCCTATACGGTCATGGCAGTTGGCTTCCTCAATAAAAACAATGCTATACTTTGATTGGACTGCTTTCATTTTCACCCAGGGGGCATGGAAGGACTCCATTTCTTCAGTCCCTTATCAACTAGATGGGGCCAAGAGACAAGTTATGTGCAATGGAATACAGGCAGAAATGCTGTAGTGCCCTTCCACTCCTGGCCCTAAAACATTATACATGCTTCCACTTTATCCTTTATTGTCCATGGCAGGATCACAAGATTCAAGTGGCTATAAAACCAAGAAAATTTAAAGATTTTTTTTCCCTAATTTACCTCTAGAAGGAGAGTGGCCCAGGAGAGTTGTATGACCAAGACATCCATACAGGACAGAAAATTAAACTTAAATTATGTGAACGTGTTGATATTCAGGGCTGTTTGTTATACCAGCTCATCTCTCTGACAAAGATACCTTTCTTTTTGAATCACAAGGTAATCTGGAAATAAGTGATGTGTGTGTGTGCATGTGTAAAGTGGGTCGAGTTATATAAAAGATGATGTAAATTTCCCATTGAATATGAAACTAAGTGGATAATCCCTCTCACTTTTCCAGTTCGTTTTGTAAGAAAGACATGCATTATAAGCAAAAAATACCAATTGTGATTTATTTTTAAAAGGAAGTTGAATTCAACACAGATTTGGCTCAGCTTTCTCACCATCTACATTGATAGCACCATGAAATCAGTGCTCACGGGTGTTCATAATGATGACTCTGAGAGTGTACAAGATGTTTAACCCATGGGCCAAGATTTTATCTTAGTGCCAAATTATGAAAATGTTAGGTCTAATGGACCAAATATTATTTTCAGATGTTTAATGCTCACATAAAGTATATAGAGCTTGATACGTGGAGGGTGAGTGTTGGCAAGCTCCTCACACATTGATCATTCATAGAACAATCTCAGGTCACCTACAACACTCGCAGAATAGACCCCTGATATATAGAATGCTTGGCAGTACAGACAGCATTTTACAGGAATCATCTCTTTGAAGACTTACAATCAACCTAAGAAATGGGAACTCTGAGGATTATTCCTAGCTTACAGGTTAGGAACCAGGACCAAGAGGCCACTACACTAAGACTGCTCTCAAAAGACAAGCTTTCTTTTATTCCTCAAGGGAGCCTCAATTCTTCCCTCAGTGTCTGTTAAATCGTAAACACCTAGATGGTATCCTTTGAAGAGCTAAGTAAGGGAAGAGTTCAATATTTATTCCATGTTTTCTGATTCTAAACCCATCCTATGTCCCAGCAGCACTTCTATCTACACCTGGGGAAATTCCACAGTATTTTAATTGTATGCTTCTCCTGGGCTCCCACTTGGATTTATCCTTGCACTTCCCATAAATAACCAAATATATGCCCTATAATGACTAAATGAATAACCTGTTTTTACTAAACTGGGGAAACTGGAACCCAAATACACTCTTATGAACCTGTTTTAAGTTCACACAGGAGAAATCCCAAACTCACAGATAAAATGAACCAGTGCTGTGAGCTTTAGAAGATGTATCTGCAAACTCCCTTACCCTGTAGGGCTATGGATTATATTCTAATAGTAAAAGATCAAAGTAAGAAAAATTAAAAGCTGACCTCAGCTGCCAGTTTCAAAAATCAATGTTCATACCCACCCACTCTCAAAATTCTGCTTCAACCAGGCAAAGAGAAATGGTGATCTCAGTGGAACCTTCAAGATTAAAAGAATACAGTATTCTGAGAATTAATCAATAGTTTTCTAAGGAGGCACAACTCATTCAGCTGAGTTCTAAACAGGATTTTTTTTCCCATCAAAGTTTCAAAAAAGGGATATGGGGTTTTTAAGTAAAAGTTACATTTTAAATGCTGTGTTTTAAAGTTTGGGGCATTTAGTGGCTTCTTTTGCTGACAATTGGGAAAAGACAGTAGGATGTGTATATTTCTCAGTCTCAATCTATTTCATCCTTCCAGGTGTAAAATATGCAAGTCATGGGGATATAAGGTACAAATAAGGCAAATAGTCAATAATATTTCAACAACTTCATATGGTGATGTGATGATGTGTCTTCTAGTGATCATTTCATCATGCATAAAACTATTGAATTGCTATGCTATATACCTGAAAATAATATATTATATATTAACTTTAACTCAATAAAATTTTTTAAAAGGCTCCAGCTCCATTTATTTAAGGCAGAAAGAAAAGAGGAAAGATGAATCCTCAGTGATTAGAGGACAGTAGTAAGAATTGTTATCAATATTAAACCTTAGTAAGTATATTAATATGACCTTTATATGGAGAATCATTACTTTTACATCAGGAATTAAATTCTTTGACATATAAAATTTTTAATGTATGTTCAATTTAGTTCTGAGGATAAATTCTTTTTTTTTTTTTTTTTTTTTTTTTACAAAACATGAAGTGATCTGTAGTCCAATGATCTTCCAGGGAATTCGACATCCAGCTACTTAAAATGTTTTATTTTCCCTGCATTGAGGATAGATGGGGATATATTCCTATCTAAATGTTAAATTGTACCAGAAGGTGAAGTGCTCAATTTGAATCAGAAGAAACTTCATTGTCGGTTTGTTTCTATGTGAAGGTAAGATAAAGAAGAACTCAAAATTTATTTTGACTTTGAGAAATTTACAAACATTGCCTAATTTAACTCTTGTGATGATTCCCTATGAGATAGATATTGGTATAGTCTCTTTCTCTCCTTTCTGTATTTTAGTTTAAATTCAGGAAAGTGGAAGTCTAAAAAGTTAATTATTGAATCAATCTCAAAGTTGTCTGTCTGATTCCAAAGCTACTGATTTATTGTTCTCTATTAAAAAGAAAGAGAGAGAGAGAGAAAGCTTCATCTTATTAAACTACTGTCCAAGAAGCTGCTCCTTATAAGATGACATTAAGAAAAACTGTCCAACATGCTTTGAAAGAGAAACTCCTCTCAAATAGAACTGATTAAGCTCTCCTCTTATGAAAAAAAAAATCAAATATATTAAATCAAGGTGTAAGAGAGAATTCTGATAATTACCTGAAATTTATACTTACCCAATCTATTGTCAATATGCTACTGTTTGTCATTGTGTATATAAAATAATTAAGTTGTACCTCCATGACACATGAATGGTGACCAAATGCTAAATCAACCTTGTATACCGTTATTTATTTCTTTTTTCTTTTTATTTTTTTGTCTTTTTAGGGTGACACCTATGGCATATGGATGTTCCCAGGCTAAGGGTTGAATTGGAGCTGTAGCTGCTGGCCTACACTACAGCCACAGCAATGCAGGATCCAAACCGAGTCTGCAACCTATACCAAAGCTCATGGCAATGATGTATCCTTAACCCACTGAGAAAGGCCAAGGATAGAAACTCTGTCCTCATGTGGTTTCTGCTGAACCACAATGGGAACTCTTGTCATTTCTTTAAGCAGATATTTAGTGGGCGTAATCTGACTTGCTCTTGCATGGAAATTCCTGCAGATGTCTTAGCTTCTCTGCTCACTCATAAAGGATGCACATGTGACTTCTCATTGTTTTAGCAGAACTTAATTCAGGAAATGGAATCTTCACCCCAAGATAATAATCAAAACTATGAACTTGATTTAGTATAAAATCTTTCTCCCTTTGAGACTAGCGCTTGTTTGATTGACGGTGGGAGACTGCTGAGTGATGTAGGCAGACTTGAAAGTCAGCACTTCACATTCAGCTTCTTTGTATTGACTTTCCTCTCTGCTCTTTCCTTCACAACACTAACTGGCTAGTTCTATGAATTGGAGCTAGGTGTATGGGGTGAATAAGGTGTTAGGTGAGTGGGGGTGGGGCAAGGACAGGTAGGAATGTTTCTTTTGAATAGATGCCATTATGAGCTGACTTCCCCCTCCCTGGCTCTGGCAAATGTTTCTTTGACAGTTTCGTGCTTTGAATCCTTTCTCATGTAGTTATCTCCTTTTGGATGGAGGCATCTCTACATCCTTAATAAAAATGGCCGCTTTCTTGCAAATTTCCTTAGCTCTAGGTATCTGGTGGTTACTTGCAGCTTCTTTTGACTGAGATTTTCCACGCATCTGGGCAGCCTTCTTGGATAGGACACAAAACAATTGCTCATCAGGGCATTCTCCCCAACATGGCATACCTCTGAATCATGGAAAACACACACCCTTTGCTCCAACACTCTGGGGTACCAAGTAAGTCTTATGTGTTTAGTACTGTCTTGCCTCTGCCCTACAGAAGCCCACAGGGTCAGAGTGACCCCAGTGCAGGTAGGCAGGTGGAAGAGCTGGAGCTCTTTTTTTTTTTCTTTTTTTTGGCTTTTTAGGGCCGCAACTGTGGCATATGGAGGTTCCAGGGCAAGGGTCTAATCAGAGCTACAACTGCCAGCCTATACCACTGTCACAGAAATGCAGGATTTGAGCACATCTGCAACCTACACCACAGCTCACGGCAACGCCAGATCCTTCACCCACTGAGCAAGGCCAGTGATCAAACCACAACCTCATGGTTCCTAGTAGGATTAGTTCCTGCTGTGCCACGACAGGAACTTTGCCCTCTGCCCCTTAACCTTGAGCTGCAGGAGGGGCAGCACTCATTTCTCTTTCATGGAAGATGGAACAGAACTAATAGTATATTTTGCTGCAAAATATCTTCCTCAAAACCCTTATTTTTAAAATTTTATCTGAATTAGAAAGGGATTTTGCAGAATCAGAAAATAAATTTAGACATTTCCTTTAAAACTTTGCATGTTGATCACTCATTTTAGATGATCATAATGGATATAGGCTCCACAGTTAAAACACAGGCTGGAAGGATTGAATTTAAGCATTATATCACCAGCATTTGATGATTTTCCCATTGGTAGAGATGTCATAGCCAGCCATAGAAACTTGGGTCATAAATTGGAAGATCAGGTGACAAACATTCCTGCCTGCTTCATATTAATATGAAGGACAATTAGATAGTATATCTCAATATCATATGTAAATTTAAAACTGTGTGTAGAACAGAAAAAAGCATACTTTGGGTATCTTTAACAGGAGAGAATATAATGCATGAAACGTTTAATTTACATAGTATTTTGGAAAGGCTGGGGTCCCAAGATCTGAAAGATACTCTGTCTTGGTGTCTCACCTTCTTGTAGAACTGAAATGAATAATCTGCACATACGAAGACATCGCAAAACCTCATATATAATGGGTGCACGCTTCCATATGCCCATTGGCAGAACCCACTGAAGAGTAATGACTTTTCAATGCTTTCCTCAGCAGAATCTAATCTAGAACCCTCCTAAAGAGATTTTTCCTGAGTTCCCATGGAAAAGCAAAGAAGAGGTTAGGAAACGGGCTTAGCTACCAATAGACATTCCTACACAGAGATGTATACATGATTCCTATTGCTAGAACTTACCAAAGATAAAATAGGAAATATTCTTAGAAGTAAAGCAGTAGCGGTGGTGAAAATGTATAAATCATCTGAGAAATATAAATATATGAACAAGCCAAAAACACCTATAAAAGTAATGTCATGTTGTTTCTGGGGATAGAACATGATGGAAGATAGTAGGAGAAAAATAGTATAAATGCACACACACAGACACACACAAATGACTAACTGGGTCACTGTGCTGTACAGCAAAAATTGGCACAGCACAGTAAATCAACTATACTTTAATAAAAAATCAAAAATTAAAAAATAATAATGCCATATGATATGAAAGAATATAGAATTGAGTTCAAGGAAACTCAATGTTAAGTATGGTTTTCTGAAGCATAACTGAAAATCAGCTACACATGTAACTGATTAACCTATTGGGAAAGCTTTTATTTTCTAGTGAAAGTGACCTTTGCAGAAAATGCATTATCACTCTGATGTCTCACATCAGAGATCTGATAAAGACAGAGCATTGTAACAGATCTTAACTCATTTTTTGACATGTCTTTTACTCATCAAATATCTCAGAAAGGATCCCAAGTAAGAGGCAATAGAACCTCTTAACAGAAAATGGCGTGAAAGCATACTCCCTCATTTCATTCTACTGTGTGCGTGATGGGGTGATGCTCTCTAGACTAGCAACACATAGTAGATGTTCTTAAAAATGTTCAGTAGATTGTTACTGAAGTAACAATCAACATAGCAAAGGGATATCTTACAATTTAGCACAGTGCACACTTCTTTAACTGGATCGCTAGGGGTATGCTAAGTACATATTCAGACACATCAGAGTACAATTATGAAGTGTTTTACACACACACACACACACACACGATGGCATTTAGGAACTGAAACATCCAGATTTTAAAAAGTTATTGCCATGGGAGCTAGAACATTTTATATTCTGTTAATTACAATATTAAACCAATAAACTTGAATTGGCAACAATAATCCAAGCACAACATGTTATTTATTGCTGTTTTCAGATTGGTCTAAGGACTTAGATTTCACCCAGTACCATTTCTTCAAAGAATATGAAATGAACTTTCAGGAAAAAAAAATTATCTTGGACTACTGTTATCCTTTTTTTCACCACAGACATATAACTGGGATTGACAAAAATTAATCTGACAGATCTTAAGCATTTTGGCCAACGTGTATGCAGAATAACAAATAAGTTAAAATAATAGGTATTCTTTGCAGTAGAGTAAATGACCAAAAATGTTTCTAAGTACAGCATGCTCTCTTATTTTGTCCTCTCATTTTACTGGTTTCTCCTGTTTGGGTTTAGATTCCATAATTTATCACCAGTTTGTCCTTTCTTTTCTGTGTGGGCCAATCCTTTGTGAAAATGTTGGAATTTATCTATGGTTACCCGTATAAAGTGGCTTGCATTTGCCTGAAAAAACATGGAATATTAAAATTCAAGTCGTCAGGAGAGCCTGCCACACTGGCAGCTGATTAACTGTTGTTTGTGAACTCAGGCACCTTATTCTCCTTTTGTGGATAAATTGAGAACTAGCATTTTTTACAAGACCAAGTATGATATTGGCACACTGCACAACTGAACTCTTTCACTCTTATGAAAGTCCAAAGATTCTAACCTCCTATGCTCTTTGAGAGTCTGGAAGATACAAAACATAATTTTATTTAAAGGACCTGTCAGAAGCTGATATAGAATCCATAACAGGAACACATAATGATATATTATTCAGTAAATAGTGAGTGACTATTTTGTTCCAGAGACAATTCTAGGATGGAGATATATTATGGCCTAGAAAAAGCCATGGCTTTGAGGAGTTTAGCATCTTGTCATGAACTTTCTCTAATGAAATAAGGTTAACGGTATTGACAGAAGCCCTGACCATCATCAGCTTCCCAAGAGTGAGCAAGTCAGCATGAGTCACCTAGACATTCATTGTTTTGAACAGCACGATCTTTTATAATATCAGATTTTAGAAAAATCCTGTTTCAAATAGTCTTCTCTTTTATAATAGGGCAAGATGGTAAATCGCATGTCTCTTCTAGGTCTTTGAACACGATCACTATACTCTTGTCTAACCACTTAAAAGTTACTTGCTTCCAAACGCCAAGGGCCTTTTCTGTCACAAATACATCATCTGAACGTGACATTGGAGTTCAGTATCCATCAACCCTTTCCATCTTGTGACTCAAACCTATTTAAGGATACATGAGAAAGTTTGGCCCTGTGCTAAATCAACCCTTCCTGACAAGGGAATAAATAAATTCTGGGGGTGGAAAACTTTGTCAGCTCCCACCCAACTTGTATTATAGCAGGGTCTAAGGGGGCCTTGTCAGCAATTTGTCTGCCCTGGCCCACTCGGATGTGACTGCTCTCCTCCAGTTTATCTACAAGAAGGGAACATTCATACCAGGTAAGGTTATATTTACAACCAGAAATTAAATCACCAAATATTGCCTAGGACTGAGGAAGGGAAAAACAGCACTCATGAACTAGTGGTGTTATGAAATGAAAAGCAGGTCAGTGAAGGCTCCAGGTGACGAGGCACTCTATTATTACATTGAAGAGGTGATGGCAGGACTCTTGAAGTTGTCAGGACTGAAAATAAGCCCTGCTCTGGAAGATTTCAGCAGTATGGATGATGCTGAAAAATCAATTTTTTTGTTTTTTTTTTCTTTTCACAAAGAGTTCCAACTAGCATAAACATCTATCTAAAATGATTTTTAGGATATATATGTCAGTGATTGAAGTGAGAAAAGAATGAATAGTAGTTCTGCACACAAACGTTAAGAACTAATTATAACAATTGCTCCCGTTATAAAATTTCTGTTCCAAGATATAGGTAAAATATTGCTCCTGCTTTGTTGTTCTATAAAATTCACATATATGCATATATATTAATATGCATATATATTTATACATATGTATATATTCTCACACACACACACATATTCATATTCAGAAATACCCATATTTTAAATGTTACTGGCGCCAACATCCCACAATGCCATGAAATTGATCCTGTAATTTACTTAATTTTACATGAACAACAGTGGTTGGATTTCAAATAAAAGACATGTTTTCATAGCAGATGGCACTTTCATTATTAAGCACTCTGGCTCAGACTGCCATGAATCTGTACAATGTATCTGGAGTTAAAAATCTAGTTATTTCAGATTGTGTCAATCATACTTCAGGACTCCTCTTCAGTTCCCTTGGTGTTTATGAGGTTTTGTCTCTGTTCTGTTCTAGGTTTCTGGTTGGTTTTCTTATCTGGCTTGATGAAGCCTTCTCTGTGTTTACTCTACACGACCCATACCTAAGCATGTCACAAAGAGAGGGAAAAGCATGTTTTCACATACTGATAAAGATATGGACTGGAGAAACAATGGCATATGGATCAATTTGTGCCTCAGAAATCTGAAATTGGGTTTCTTTTTATTGTTAAGTAGGCAGAGAATGGATTGCTTTTGAGAGTGCTTTGTTCAGTAAAAAGAGATCATGACCCAAATCAAACAATGCTTCATATTTTCAACAAAGCTGTTTGACTTTTGAAATTTTAGCATTAACTACATTTATTGGTATTATCCAAAGATTATCAGTTTTTGTCTCCCCTCTGTTTATGGGACTTATGTGCACCTAGCGGTAAAAATACTAGAATGTATTCCTAAAAGGATAAGTGGGATGAGCTGTATTATTCACACTTGTCTCGCAGACTGATGTAATTGGCCTGGGCCTGCTTCCCAGTAATGGCTCATTTTTCAAAGCTCATCACATTCTTCTAACATGGAGTCACGGTTGAGAACCATGGGGCTAAATCAGTGCTTCCAAAATTGTCATGTGCATGTAAATCACCTGAATATCTTGCTAAAATGCAGATTCTGCTTGTGTAGGCATCGCTTGGTCCTGGAACTATGTATTTCTGAAAATCTCCTAGAGAATGCCTAAGCTGATATTGCATGTGATATATATTGCAGTCTCAGGTCCAGAAGATATGGGAGCCAAGACTGCAAACTCAGCAAAATTTCACAATCTTATCCAAGACTAAAATGCCCAACCTTCTTGTGAACTATGTGAAAAAGAAAATTTACTATTGCAGATATGCTGTGGTTATTTTTCCAAGGAAGGTTTAAGATGGTTTGCCAAATTAATCCATGATCATTTATGTTATCTGCATTCATTTATCAAGGGTCCATTGGTGGCTGAATACACTTTTGGAATTAACCTAACTATGAATTTTGGGATCTATTATAAACCCAAAGCACTGAATTTGCTGTGCAATAATAATATAGTGGGAATTGACTGATGCACCATAACAGAAGCACAGTCTGTTGGGGAACTGATAGGGGACTATACTCCCTGAATAATCATTAGGTGGAAACTTTACATGAAAGATCAGCAAAAATTACTAAACAAGATGTTGTCTATTGTTTTCTCTTTAAAAATATTTTCTAAAATATTCAACTTGCATTCATTTTTAACTGGTTAAAATTCTGTAGCTTTTTGCTTTTTCCTCAAGGGCTTCATCTCTAGAATATACAAACAACTTACACAACTCAACACCAAAAAAAGCCAACAACCCAATGGAAAAATCAGCATAAGAGTTGAATAGACATTTCTGCAAGAAGATATACAGATGGCCAACAAGCACATGAAAAAATGCTCAACATCCATGATTATTAGAGAAATGAAAATCAAAACTACCATGAGATACCACCTCAAACCAGTCACAATGGCCATCATTAATAAGTTCACAAATAAAAAGTGCTGGAGGGGGTGTGGAGAAAAGGGAACCCTCCTGCACTGTTGGTGGGAAGGTAAGCTGGTACAACCACTATGGAGAACAGTATGGAGGAACCTTAGAAAACTACATAGAACTACCATATGACCCAGTAATCCCACTCTTGGGCATGTATCCAGACAAAACTTTCCTTAAAAAAGACACATGCACCCACATGTTCATTGCAGCACTATTCACAATAGCCAAGACATGGAATCAACCCAAATGTCCATCGACAGATGATTGGATTAGGAAGATGTGTTATATGTACACAATGGAATACTACTCAGCCATAAAAAAAGAACAAAATAATTCTCAGCCATAAAAAAGAACAAAATAATGCCATTTGCAGCAGCATGGATTGAACTAGAGACTCTCATCCTGACTGAGGTCAGTCAAAAAGAGAAAGACAAATACCATATGATATCAGTTATATCTGGAATCTAATATATGGCATAAATGAACCTTTCCACAGAAAAGAAAATCACAGACTTGCAGAACAGACCTTTGGTTGCCAAGGGGGAGGGGAAGAGAGTGGGGTGGTTGGGTAGTTTGGGGTTAATAGATACAAACTATTGCCTTTGGAACGGATAAGCAATGAGATCCTGCTGTGTAGCACTGGGAACTATGTCTAGTCACTAATGATGGAGCATGATAATGTGCAAAAATAGAATGTGTACATGTATGTGTAACTGGGTCACCATGCTGTACGGTGGAAGAAAAAATTGTATTGGGGAAATAACTATTTAAAAAAAACTGCAGCAATTTTTTTCTTTTGTCTTTTTGTCTTTTGAGGGCCGCACCCGCGGCATATGGAGGTTCCCAGGCTAGGGTTCGAATTGGAGCCACGGCTGCTGGCCCATGCCAGAGCCACAGCAATGCCAGATCTGAGCCACATCTGTGACCTACACCACAGCTCACGACATCGCCACATCCTTAACCCACTGAATGAGGCCAGGGATCCAATCTGAAACCTCATGGTTCCTAGTCGGATTTGTTTCTGCTGTGCCACGATGGGAACACCTAAAATTCTGTAGCATTTTAAATAAGTTCTAAGAACATGGGATATTTAACCCAGAATTTGGTCTTATACTCATGGCTTCATAGTCCTCATTTTCAAATACATCAAAGTATTTGCTTTGGTTTCGAATTATGAGACTATTTGGTTTAATACAGAATTAACATATAATGTAGTTTGTCCTCATCTCAAAATATTGTTAACCTAAGTTATGGTTTCCTAGGAGTGAGACCAAGGCTCTTATTTGCTGCATTTTGGCACTTTTTTTTTATTACTCGGTTATACAACAGTATAACAAACAGTAGCAAAGTTTCACGCCATTGGTGCAGAATTCCTTCTTTTTAGTCATGTGTGCAGAGCCATCTGTTCTCTTTAGAGTGGCAGTGATGACTTGTATGCACTTGTCAGCTCCGGGAAGATGGTCCTTTGCATAAATCATTATTCTGTTTTTATGTCTCACAAGCCATGAACACTTTTTAGGCTGTGTTTCTCGCTGAGGCTAGTATACACTGAAGGAAGAGTATCAGAGTCAAGGAGAGGTGCTTATTAAATTACTCATCTCACTTTTCCAGAAGAGCTACTGAACCAAATGGGCTAAAATATCTGAGTAGTTACCCACAGCATATGTTTGAATACAGATGCTCACTCTAAGCAATTCAAAGAGCCAAGGCTGTGGAGGTTGATAAATGTTCAGCTTTTAGAGACAAAGCAGAGGTTAAATGGCTATGTCAAGATGTTTAGCTTGCTCTGATACTTTCAGCTAAGGAATAAAAATGGTGCCAAACCTCCCACTGGTCTATCTTCTAATCCCAGCATGTACAAACAAGTTAATGGAAACATTCATCTATTGCTTTTAATAATACATTGGCCCTATTTTATTTGATTAGGTATTAAAATAAAAAAACACTTTAAATACTATTCAAATCAAGGCAAATCAGAATGATGTGTTTATTCATGCAAGAAAATGTGCAAGGACATAAATCCCTAATACAATTTGTGTAGAATATACCTTATTGAGGATAGACAGTTCACTCCAAAAAATATTTAATAAAGCTGGATGCATTAAATGAATAACTGTCCTGAACATGGGTTAGAGATATGGCAGTCGCTGCCTTCCAGAACTTGGAATCATACCACCAGCAGATTCTCATGAGTCACTTAATATCCATCAGATTATAGCATCTTTTAGTCATGACTAATCTTGATGGTGTATGGACTAGTGACAAAGAGATGAAAGATTTTATAACCCATGGCAAGTCTCTCTAATCAATCAAGTGACTCTGATTTGAGGAAAGAAGTATCCTTTCTGTTTTTGATCTACTCCTATTTAATTTCTGAGTTGAACTGAGCTACAAAATGAAGGATAAAGAAAACCTATTTTCCTTTGAACTGTTTCTTCCTGCATAAAGAACTAGCTCAATTAAAATCATTATTATTTTTAGCAAATTAAGAAAATGTTGATGATTATGCTGACTTAAGCTGTCTAAGTTTGAGTTTGAATTCTATTTCCTGATGGGTCATTATTCAGATTTCTATTTCCTGATGTCTATTAAATGATAGGCATTTGATGAAAGTTCCTTATTTTTAGTACTTAGGCATGCAAAAGTATCCAAAGCTATTGCAATTCCCTAGGCAGATTTAAGCCCATGCAGTCTCTAATATATTCCTTGATTAGCTAGATAATTAATCACTTTTTTCCACATACCGAGTAGCAACCACACTTCCCCCTCTATCCACAATACCACTATTAATTTAAACAAAATTCATCTGACATGTTTTTCATATGCAGATTAAGTTCATCCTCAATACTTCATATCAAGAGGAAGGGGAATAAAATAAAGTTCAGGAAAAGTTAAAAATAATCCATGACTGCATTATTCTCCAAAGGAATTGGTAAGCCATCCTTTGAAACATTGCGAGAAATCTCTCTGTGAACAGTGGATTCATCATAAGTTCAGGTTACCGAGATAACAGAATCTGCGGGAATGTGAGCCTCATGCTAGCGAGAAACATCAAAGTAGAAAATTAGAGTCACAATGACCCATTCTTCTATCAAAATATTAAAAACAGGATCACTTTCAAGAAGTAACAACATGATCTTAATTGTTATAAATCAGGAGACTAGTGAAGTATAAAATGGCATAAAGCTGTGTTGAATTTTTTTTTTTTAACTTGTGTAGTTAGGAATATGCCACCTAAAAATATGAGGTGTCCAAAAGGCTGCTTCACTGTTCTTATTTGTTAGGGCTGATAATGGACAGAGGCCAGATATTTGTGAAAGAAGCATTTTCAAGTTTAAAAATAGCTAGAAATTGAAGGCATTTTTCCTACTCTACAACTTTTTAAATATTATACAGACATATTCTCAATGACTAAATGATGGAGTTGGAAACCCATTGATTCCTTTTTCTTTTCTGATGACCAGAGAAACATCCTCACTGGCTATTGACAATGTGTGTTCAGTTTGTTCTCTGATCACTTTTTTTCCTGCTTCTTTTTATGGCCATATCTGGGGCATATGGAAGTTCCTGGGCCAGAGGTCAAACTGGAGCTGCGGCTACAAGCCTACACCACAGCCAGGGCAACACCAGATCAGAGCTGCTAGTGCGACCTACACAGCAGTTTGTGTCAAAGCCAGATCCTTAACCCACTGAGTGAGGCCAAGGATCAAACTCATAGCCTCCTGGACGCTATGTCAGGTTCTTAACCCAATGAGCCATAGTGCGGACACCTTACTCTTTGTCTGATCACTTTCTGTTGTAACTCTTCTCTCAGTTTCTAAGGACTGTACAATCTATTCTCTTGATGCCTGAATTTTATGTTTTATACATTTATTTATTTCTCCCTTAAATTACACTTAGCTGTGATTTAAAAACATTTTTGAAATAATAAAAATACACAATTAAAGTGTTTCCCTCATGTTCTGTGCAATTTAGTATCTTTCTTCATGATTAAAATTCTTAAATCTGTGGATATCCACTATCACTTTGTCAATGGTAACTATCATATGATTTCAAAAATAATCTTTCAGAGTTTCTGCTGTGGTGCTGTGTGTTAAGGATCCATCGTTGTCTTCATGGCAGCAAGGGTTCAATACCCAGCTCGACTCAGTGGGTTCAGGATCTGGCATTGCAGCTGTAGTGTAAGTTGCAACTGCAGGTTCAATCTCTGACCAGGGAATTTTCATATGCAATGAGAGAGGCTAAAAGAAAAAAATCTTTCTAAAATTTAATGTATAATATTTCATTCTACACATGTACCATAGTCTAAGGTATCACTTTTCAGTTATTGGAAGATTTTTGTCTATTTTTTTCAACGTTGGCATTTTAAAATAGTAGAAATATTAACTACTGTCTAAATCTTCATCTGCTATTTCAAAATTACCAGTAAAAGTTCTTTTAAATAAGTTTATTCATTCAATATTTAATTGAATCTGTCATTGCAAAGATTACCAATAAATTATTTGAGACAAATTAAATATCTCTTTTCTTGAAACCCCAATTTAACTGGCTTCTCTGGAGAACTGTTTCCACTCAATTCACCTTTTTGGATCTTTCTACTCTTTTGGTTTCTATGAGACTAGTCAGTGGTTAATATCTGCTCTAAGTATGCATAGCTTATTTACATATGTGTATATGCAATTACATACTTTTTTACCTCTTAAATTATGGGATTGCTCTCTCTTTGAAAAGAAAGCAAACAATATGATTCTGACCATAATAAAATATTGCCTCAAAATTTTGTCACCCTAAAACTACTTTTTTTCTTAATAATCCCCTTCCTCATATTGTCCTCATCTTAGTATCTCTAGTATGCAGTATCTCTTACGAATATATTCTCACAGTTATCCCATGGCATCTGCTTCATTATTTAGCTTCATCTTCTGCCCGGCCTTACTACTTTATTTTCCATTTTATTTTATTTTTCTTTCTTTAAGGTAAAACATATAGACAGACATTTTCAAATATCATAAATATATAGCTTGAAGAATTTTCACAGTGAACATACCTATGGTGTCCCAGATTTAAGTTGGCTTCCAAGATTCCCATCTCTAGTGAATATGCCTTGTACAATCCCTTTTTCTTGAGTGTGAGAAAGACTAGTGAATTTGATGGGATCCTCTCCATTGATTAAGTCACTATCGTGCGGTAAAACTGCTATTACTAATTCCAAAATAAGTTAACTTTGAATTCATCTAAAGAAGATTATATGGGTTGGATAACTGAACCAAGGGGCCCTTTAAAGATGGTCTAGATTTTCCCTTGAAGGGAGAGACCTGAAGTCAGAGAGATTTTCCTACTGCTTTAAAGAGTCAAATAATCACATTGTTATGGGGCCTCTGGAAGACCAGGTGGGCAGCCCCTAGGAGCCAGGAATAACCCTCAGACAGCAGGAACACAGACTCAGTGCTCCTTCTCCAAGGAACTGAATGCTGCCAACATCCATGTTACCTGGGAAGGGGACCCTGAGCTCCAGAAAGGGAGCACAGCCCCTCTAACACTTAGATTGCAGTCTTGTGAGACCTTGAAATGTGGACCCTGCTCATGCCTGGACTTCTGACCCACAGGCACTGTGATAAATCTACTTTGTTTTAAGCCACTAAGTTTGTCAGAATTTTTTGCACAGAAACAGAAGACTAATCTAACAACCGGGTAACAATCGGTCACATTAAATAACAGAAGAGTTCGAGCATTATAGGAACTCCTTCCATGCCACCTTCCAACCACCACACACTGAGACAGATCCCAATTAACACTAGAGAGGAATTTTGCATATTTTCAAATTCTATATGGTTACAATCATTCACTGTAAACATTTTATGTTAAGCTCCCTTTACTCAACATTACATTGAGGAAATTCATTTATTCCCACGTAGCAGTAGTTCATTCATTATCACTGTTTAATGGTATTTCATTTTATAAATATACCACAGATTATCGACTTGACAGTTAAGGGGAATTTTTGGTAGTTTCCAGTGTTGGGTTGTTAGGCATAACATTATTTTATTTTTTTAATTTAATTTAATTTAAATTTAATATTTTATTTTATTCATTGTTTTAGGGGCAACAGGTATGGCATATGGAAGTTCCCAGGCTAGGGGTAGAATCCGAAATGTAGCTCCTGGCCTATGCCACAGCCACAGCAACGACAAATCCAAGCCACATCTGTGACCTACACCATAGCTCGCAGCAAAACTGGATCCTTAACTCACTGAACGGGGTCAGGAATCGAACCTTCATCCACATGGATACCAGTTGGGTTCATTTCCACTGAGCTATGACAGGACCTCCTATAATATTATTTCACATATCTTATTTTTTGTGAACATGTGTGAATTTTTGCTGTATATCTAGGAGTGAATCTGCTATATCATAAAATTTACACATTTTTATATAGCTTTAGTAGATGATGGCAAATAATTTTCTAAAAGGGGATACCAATTTATATTCCTTTTTTTTTTTGTCTTTTGTCTTTTTAGGGCTGCACCCACGGCATATGGAGGTTCCCAGGCTAGGGGTCTAATGGGAGCTACAGCTGCCAGCCTACACCAGAGCCACAGCAACACCAGATCCAAGTCGAGTCTGCAACCTACCCCACAGCTCATGGCAACACCGGATCCTTAACTCACTGAGCAAGGCCAGGGATCGAACCCGCAACTTCATGGTTCCTGGTCAGATTCGTTTCCACTGTGCCGTGATGGGAACTCCCAATTTATATTCTTAAGTATTTTTTCTTATTGGATTGTCAGAGTTCCTTTTGTATATATACCTTTTACTGTACATATATACAACAAATAGTTTCTCTCACAAAGTGACTTTCATCTTCACTCTTTTATATTTGACTTTTGAGAAATAAAAATACTTAATTTTGATGGAAACACTTTCCCTTTTCCTGTCTAATTTAGCACTTCTCGTGTTTACATTTAGATCTAAAATTCACCAAATACTTTAGGAGAAAGGAGGTAGTATAGTGGGAAGTAGAGCTCAGGAAAATTTTATTTTCCATGTAAATATCCAATATATCACTTTCATTTACTGAGAGAATATACCTGACCTACTATACCATAGGGTCACCACTGTCAGGGTCAGAGGCTGCTTAGGGATCTGGTCCTGCATTATGTTCTAGTTTAGTTAGTTCATTTGTCTATCACGGAGCCTACTAAGCTGTCTCAATAACTAGAATTTTATAAGTAATTTCTCAGTTCATTGCTTCTTCAAGATTGTTTTGTATTTCCTTGGCCTTAGCAGATCCATATACATTTAGATTCATCTTGCTTATGTATATACAGATACACACAGGCAATACAAAACCAACTAGAATGTTAACTAAGCCATTATTCAGTCTACGTATTCATTTATGGAAAGCAGATAGGTTTACATGATTAAGTTTCCTGATCTCTCTGTTGTTTATTTATTTATAATTTAGAGATATTTTAGAGCAATTTTAGGTTCATAGTAAAACTGAGACAAAAATACTGAGATTTTCATATTCCCCCGGTCCAACACATGCATATTCTGCCCCATTATCAATAACCATTATAAGAGTTGTACATTTGTTAAAATTAATGAACCTATATGAACACATTATAATCACACAAAGTCAATAGTTTACCTTATGGTTTACTCATGATGCTATGTATTCTAAGGATATAGGCAAATGTGATATCCATCATTATAGCATCACACTGCCATAAAAATCTTTTGTGCCTCCTCTATTTCTCTGTCCCTCTGCTTCCATTATTTCATAGTCTAACTTGATTCTATTCAAATGGCATTTTGCTGTTTTCATTGTATATATCCTACATATCTTTCATTATTCCTGGACATTTGGGGGTTTTCTGTCTGTTTTTCTTTTGCTTTCTTATTGAGATAGGGTTGATGTACCCTATTAGGTTAGTTACAGATGTTCTACATAGTGATTTGACATTTGCGCACATTGTGAAATGATCACCACAGTAAGTCCAGTAACCACCTGTCCCCATTAAAATTACCACAATATTATAGATCATATTCCTTATGATGTGTATTGTATCATCATGACTCATTTAGTTTATAACTGGAAACTTACACCTCTTAATAACTTTCACCTATTTTATCTACCCACTCCCATTCCCTCTGGCAACCACCTTATTATGTTAATTATGTTAATTCATTGTTTTTCCTTTGAATACAAACTTGCTTTCAAAAAATTTATTCACCTCACAAGTGCTTTAAGATTTAATGATTACTGTCTAAAATTAATGATCACCAGGGACCAGAGATGAAACTTCTCTCTGAATCCTCTTCCAGAAGCTTAGAAGAAAAATAATTAATGGAAAATGGTTGTCAGAAAAAAGGCAGGGAAAGAAGCAAAAAGGGATTAAGAATAAGGCCCAAGAAATGTATTTATTTTGAAATCCAAGTATAGCTAAGACCTAATTTTCCTCTCAAGTTTCAAATTAGCTAGGCAAAGATTTAGACAAATAGGTAAGGAATACTTTTAAATTCTTATATTTATTATTTGTATTCTTAGTAAATTTATGCTCTCCAAAACAGTTTTACTTTTCCTTATACAAGTTATCTTTCTCAACACCCATCAAGGATTGGATAGTGCGTGTTTAATTAATTCTTTGTGATTTCTATTGATTTAGCCAAATTGTTTTCAACAGTAAGAATTTTCCTATGCCTCTAAAATAATTAATTTGTATGCAGTATGTACTTCAACCAAATACTGTAAATTTCTAAATGTATATGACCTATTGATCAGTAGTATAGCTTATTGCGTTTATATTACATGAGTGATTATCCTGAACTTAGCTGTGATGGAAATTCTAGAATTTTGCAATATGAGAGTGGCAAAGAGGGTACTCTTTCTAACAGTTGTGGTGGTAGAAGTTTGTTTTCCATATTTAATGTTGAAAAACTGATTCCTTGTATTATGAAGTTCTAATTTATTTATTTGTTTGTTTGTTTATTTATTTTCTTTTTAGGACCGCACCCACGGTATATGGAAGTTCCCAGACTGGGATTGAATTGGAGCTGTATCTGCTGCCCTATACCACAGCCACAGCAAGGTCAGATCCGATCTGCACCTGCAACCTATACCACAGTTCATGGCAGCGCCAGATCATTAACCCACTGAGCAGGGTCAGGGGTCGAATCTGCAACTTCATGGGTGCTGGTCAGATTAGTTTCCACTGAGCCATGATGGGAACACCCTAATTTGTATTTTTAAAAACTAAAGGATTTTTTTTTTTTTTTAAGAAAAATGTAGCTAAAGACCACACGGTCATTGCTAATAATTTGTGATCTCCATTATCAGCCAGAGGAAGGTTTCAAGCTGACTTTTCCAACAACTTGAGATAAAAAAATGATTCAATATTCTAAAGTTCTTTCTTACCTTAAAATCTGAATATATCTGGATTTGTGTCAGATTCTAATTTTATCTTTCATTTCTGGTCCCTGACTGTGCCAATTATCTCTCTTGTTATTATGAATATATAGAAAAACTGCCTAATCTATTCAGATAATATCATGTTCCTTATAACTTTTCTTTAAAAAATGTTTGCACTTTAAATCCTTAGTAAGTGAAGGTGAAAGTGTGATAGTGTATCTGTTATTGGTATTACAAGTAGGTTAATTAAAGTCATTTTCTAACTCTTTTACAAATTGTAAATGACTTCCTACAGCAAAGTGATAAACAGTATCTTATAGTGAAAGAATTGAAGATCACACTGACTGTGAAAAAGAATTTACTTCAATTTACTTTCACGTGACATTTATTCATTTGCTATGTTAAACGTGAAAAGACCACAAAGACTGTAAAGATGATGAAAATTTTGCCTGCACATTTATATGTAAAGCCTCAGTTTCTTTCAACTTTAATAGGTTATCATGCTCATTCAATTTATTTCTTCTCTGCAGGAATTGCCTCAAGTTTTTTCTATAACTTATCCAAGACAAAAGCATTAATTACTAGTCAAAATGGCAATGAAGATCCATAGCACATCTCTGATGTGACAAAATATATTTTGTGAGACCAAAAACTAAAAATTGATTTTCTTTTTTAGAATAAAAATAACTAGGTTAATGTCCTGGTAAATATTTGTTTTTATACCTCCCTCTTTTTTTCATTTTTTTCCTACTACATTATTCTTCTGTATGTGTACAATATAAGAAAGACAGGTGACCATAAGCAGATATCACAGAAGACAGGAAAAAGAAAAGTTTCAGTTTTAATTAATGCTTTAGGTAAAACTACACAGATAGAAATTTTTTGTCATTTGTTCTATGTAAAAAACATCCAGTCAGCTCATTTATTAACAAGAGATATTATTTCCATCACATGAATCAATGACATTAACTCTGCTAATAAACGTTAGAAAATTCTGTAGATTTATGCTAACTCGTACCTCCAGGCCCCATTTGAGTAATTGTCCTAATTTTTGGCCTAGATAAATTCCCTTTATTTGTTCTAATTTTCAATCAGCTTGGGACAGGAAGTTTTTATCCTATTTTGAAATATGAAATATTGAAATAGAATTGTCTCTCGAAGTATATGTCTCATTTCCTCAGTTTCAGAGAATTTCTGATTGGAATTTCAAGATAGGATTTGCATCCAATTTCTAGAAGTTTGCCTTTTTCATAGTCTATAGGATTATTTATATTTTATTATTTTGGAAAAGGAAACAAGAAACCCAATTGCTTTAACTTTTACAAACAATAAAAATATGTGAGTTAGCATCTTTTGACACAAAGGATTCTCCCTTTACTGAAACCTTTAGAGACATTTAAATTTATCACAAGGAAATAATACGTTTAATAAAAGATGAAGAAATAGGATATTTCCACTGTAAACTTGCAAATATTTACAACAAACTTAGGTTTTATTTATGTTCTAGAATGCAAAGCCATCCAAAGAAACACTCATTTTCTCTCTTCCTATATTTATCCTAATAAGATAGAAATAATAAGAAAAGTATAGAATACACTTATTGAAGGTATTTAATTAATTATTTCAAAAGTACTTTAAGGGTCTAGAATTGTAGCATTTTCTAACCACGATGCCCTTCTTTTGTTTGTTTATTTGTTTCACAAGGCAGGATGGTATTGTTCTGTGTATTTATTAACTTAGGACATTTTATTATCTTGACTTAATAGAAATACAATTTGTCTGACCATGACTTGAGAACCACACATTAAGCTTCTGCTTTTATTTTGAAGTGATTTAGAAATTGATGGTATAATCTGAGGATTGAGCCTTAGATTCGCCAACCTAGCGTTGTCAAATTCCTTCTTTCTGGGATTCCACAAAAAAAAATCACTGTAATAGAAATGTTTCTGATGTCGCTTCTGAAGGAACCCACTCACATGTGTATGCTATTCAGTTATAGCCCTGAATTTATTTTTCCAATTAGTAAAATCTCTCTCTCTTTCTCCCCTTACCTCACTCCCTCTCTCTCAGTCCCCTAATCCTGTTTTTTTGGTTTTTTTTTTCCCTTTTTTTTCTTTTTACTGACACACCTGTGGCATGGTGACATGGAAGTTCTCAGGCTAGGGGTTGAATCAGAGCTGCAGCTTACATCAGAGCCATGGCAACACTGAATCTGAGCCACATCTGCGGGGTACTCTTTAGCTTTAGGCAACACTGGATCCTTAACCCACTGAGAGGCCAGGGATCAAACTTGCATCCTTACAGAGACAATGTGGGGTTCTTGAACCATTGAGCCACAATGGGAACTCCCCTACTGCTGTTTTCAAAATTATCTCTGCTTGTTCTTATTTTCCAATGTGGCATAAAATTCTGCGTTTAAAGTATGTGGACTACTCAGGGAAGATTTTGTTTGAATCCTGTTTCTCCAAGTAATTAGATAAGTATTCTTGAATAAGATCTGAACCTTTGTTTTTTCCATCAATAAAAGCAAGATACAGAATGTGACCTATAAGAGTATTTTGAGGGAGAGATGTCAAGAGTTTTTAGTATACTGTCCCTAGCATGTTGCCTAAAAATGAACAGTTCTTAACATTCATCCCTTACCTCTCTGTCTTATACTTCAACTATTTAAATTTTGTTTTATCTCCTTTATCCCCTATATGTTATATAGTGTGAAAATTGCAATGAAATATAAAATATGTAACAGTGGATATTTTTAAAAAATTGGACAATTGTTCTCTGGTAAAGTTTTTACATTCAGAGACTTAGTAACTTGGATTGTTCTGGGATGAACCACAGAGTTTTCAGTTAATTTCAGGAGCAGCAATTTAAGCCTATTAGCTGTGAAATACTCTTTAACCCTTTAGAACAGCACTTGGAAATTGAAGATCAGATTGTTGCTAGAATATGATTTTCCTGATTTTGTAAAAGATGAAAACTGATAGTAAGATGAAGTCAAAGGATTCCACTGCCTTCATTTTATCCTAGTAGGGTGTAGACAGCTGTGTGAAAAACTAGACAGATAAAGAATAAGAAGTCAATGGAAATAGCCTTCAAAGTAACAGGAAAATGCCTCAGTCAAATATAAATTTTAAAAGTGAGCAAAAGAGAGTCAAATATGAGGTCCTGGAGGAAATAAATTTGCTATCAACAACTTCTTCCCTGTATTTTATACATAAACATACTGATGACTGGGGTGTTTAAATCATTTGCACAGGGTAATGATAGTAGATAATATCATAGTTAGATCTATAACTCAATTCTTTTAATATGTTGTCTTTTTTCTTTGCTATCCCATCATGACGTTAACAGCGAAAGTCACTAAGACATCCAATTATTGCCTTTAGTGCTAAAACTAGAGAACCCAAGTCTAAGAAATATGGACTGAAATGATGCTACATCAACTATATTTCTCAATGTATGTTCCAAGTGACATCAAATCCTATGAGAGCTTTAATAAAAAACAGTGACAACACCTTTCCCAGCTAAAAGGTTTAGAAAACAGAAGTTATTCTTGACAAGATTTTCTCCTTTGCAAAATTTTGACCAAGATCTTCAAAGATTTCTTTTAGACTAGGCTCCTCTTTGGGCTTCTGTGTCTTTCCTTATAGATTCCAGTTCTAGCAAGAATCCTGCTGTCAATTTAACAAGAATTTCCACCTTCAGGATCTGATCAGATTTCTCATCCCTCACACCCTTGGCATCTGATTACCCTGGCTTATTTTTAGCAAAATTCCTGGTAAATCAATATAGCCAGAATCCCTCCTGACCCCTAAAGTTTCCTCTTAGTAAGCTTTCCATCCACTGACCCACAACCTGCTTCTTGAGGATAAATTCCCACTTTCTAATGCTGTATTGGGAATGGAAACTAGTTCAATGCTGAGGTCGCTTTCCCCGATTGCAATAGTTTTTTCTGAGTAACATCTGCTTTGACCACATTAACATATATCCTGTGGTTTTCTTTGACATCCCTCTTCATCCTTTGCCTCTATTTTAAGGGACTAGAGATATTCTGAAGTAAATAATACCATTCAAATTGGTCTAATCCAGTGGTCATTATAATGAACAAATTTTTATTTATTTTAATGCAAAAAATAATGAACCTATTGTATTACAAAACACACTTTGGGTAATGCTGCTTTACACAAATTTTTAATGATCTGTGCTGGTGAAACAAGAGCTCAGATTCAGAAAAATTTACTATTTCTCCGATGTCTAATCCTGATGTCCTTAACACATTTAGACTTTTCCTTGAACCCATGAATTGGAGGATTAAGGCCCTAGACTTTTAATTTTTATTTACTCAAATACTTTTATTGCAAACATTCATATGATTGATTATGAATAATATACACCATCTTGAAATCATCTAACAAGTCAACCTGAAAGCACTTGTAAGGTGATTTATATATTATATTTAGAAACAACATATGAAAACAAGTCTTTGAGGACTTGCAAATGTGTAGAAACTTCAGGTCAGCCCATAAAGCTAATCCTCACTGATTTTAAAAATGTATTTTCCATTTGAACCATTAATATTTAGAGTTTATTTTCATGTGTCACACTTTATCTGAATATTTTTAACTGTCTCTGAGATGACTGTGTAATAATTTAACATCACTCAAACATGGGCCCTCTAGTGCAGTGATGGTGCTCTTACCTCTGGGTTAACTGTATTTCGTGCAATGGAATGAATTGCAGATTTCATGCTTAAGAGCTTTTGCACAGCAAAGGAAACCATTAAAAAAAAAAACACAAAAAGACAATCTATAGAATGGAAGAAAATAGTTTCAAACTATGTAACCAACAAGGACTTAAACTCCAAAATACACAAATAATTCACACAACTCAACAGCCAAAAAAAAAAAAAAAAGACATAAGACCTAAATAGACTTTTCTTCAAAGAAGACATATGGATGGCCAACAGGCACATGAACAAATGCTCAACATCACTAATTATCACAGAAATGCAAATCAAAACTGCAATGAGGTACCACCACCACCACTCAGAATGGCCATCATTAATAAATCTACAAATAACTAATGCTGGACAGGGTGTAGAGAAAAGGGAACCCTCCCACACTGTTGGTGGGAATGTAAATTGGCACAACCACTATGGAAAACAGTATGGAGGTACCTCAGAAAACTAAATATAGAACTACCATATGATCTGGCAATCCCTCTCCTGGGCATATATCCAGACAAGCTTCTATTGAAAAAGATATGTTCACTCTTATGTTCATTGTAGCACTATTCACAACAGCTGAAACATGGAAACAATCTAAATGTCTAATGGCAGATGAATTGATTAAGAAGATGTGGTACATATATACAATTGAATACTACTCAGCCATAAAAAGAACAGAATAACACCATTTGCAGAAACATGGATGGAACTAAAGACTCATACTAAGTGAAATAAGTCAGGAAGAGAAAGGCAAACACCATATGATATCACTTATATCTGAAATCTAATATATGGCACAAATGAACCTAACTTCAGAAAAGAAACACAGTCATAGACATGGAGAACAGACTTGTGGTTGCCAATAGGGAAGGGGAGGGAGTGGGATGGACTGGGAGTTTGGGGTTAGTAGATGCAAACTATTGCCTTTGGAACGGGTAAGCAATGAGATCTTGCTGTATAGCACAGGAAAATATATCTAGTCACTTGTGATGGAATATGATGGAGGAAATATGAAAAAAAGAATGTATATAAATATATAACTGGGTTGCTTAGCTGTAGAGCAGAAATTGACAGCACATTGCAAATCAACTATAATAAAATTTTTAAAAATCTGGGCAACGGTGTTCAAGTCCTTGCTTAGTCAGTCATCAGTTAATTCCTTGGAGTCTCAGTTTTCTCACTGGTTAAGGTTTTACTTGAATCACTACATAATGAATTTCAAAGCAGGCTAAAAATGTAAATGTTTTTTTCTAGATCCCCAAATATTCTACAAACTAAGTTGGCATTTTCATTATAGTTCTGTATTTACATGACCTGCCGCCTGTCCTGTGAATATCTTGAGAGAAGATAAGTTCCAACTATTTTGAGTACCACATATCCCACATTTAATTGCCAGAATCTAAAAGGTTACTAAAAATACTAACAAAAATGAGTTGGAAATGAAATAAGGAGAGTGGCTAAACTGTACTTCACAAGACATCCATGCTAGAAAGGAAGTATATCCCATTAAATTTGTATCTCTACCTAGAACTCAGCAAAAAGATATCTATTAGAATATATTCAATGCATTCAAGCTGAGCTGAGCTACAGAAGGAAAACAAACAAGCTTGGCAAACAATGTGACATTAGCAATTTTCATGACCGTCTTTTCTTTCTGATATTTTGCACATTCTCTTTTTAAGCTCAGGTCCATCTATTTTTTTTTTTTTCATTTTTACAAGTCTAGTCAAAGGCGCTAATAAACATTTATAGAAATTAACATGAGTACAAGTATAAGAATTTGTGTAGAGGGAGCAGGGTTATTTTTGAGAACACAGATATTAAGGATCTGATCACTTCCTGGGTGTCATAAAATTATCCATGAGTGTTTATCTCCTCTCCATGTGGGTAGCTTTATTAAACACAAAAAATATATATATCCTTATCTTGGGAAAAAATATAGTTGCCCAGATATGCTTTGTCCAGTATGGTAGCCACTAGTTACACGTGGTTATTTAAATTTTAAGCTTTGAAAATTAAGTGAAATGTAAAAACAAGTTACTTGCTGCCCTGGCTACATTTTCAAATATTTAATAGCTGCTTGTGGCTAGTGTCTATGGTACTGGCACCAATTATAGAACATTTATATTATTGCAGGAAGTTCTGATAGACAGAACTGGTCTAGTTTTTTTTAAGAAAGAGGTATATAAACATGCAATGTATATCATTTTCATTCAGTTTTCATGTGACAAAACTGTAACAGTCTCATACAGATTCTTAGTTTTTAAAATCTTAGTAACTTAAATTTCTACTCTTTTAGTGGTACTTTACATTGTGCATTGTGCTTAAAAAAAGGTGAAAAAAGTATGAGATATTTATATTACTACATGTAAAATCATAGGCTCCATTGTTCTCTATGTGCATGAAATACAGTATAAATGGATTACCAACAGTATTTTCTAAAAACTGAGATTGATAGTTTACATAAAAAATGCCTAGAGGCATGATTAATAAAATGCCATCACTCAAGAATTATTTTATCTTTTTGAATTTTAAAGGAATCAAACAACTACAAAATCTCATGAAAATAACATTACATATATGGCCAGTTAAATGTCAAATATCCATTCTTTAAAAAAGAGAGTTTTTTTTTTCTGTGCTTCACTGTATTTTCATAATATTCATGCATTAAACTTAGAAAAGCAAAACGATGTAAGTTAATTTGAAAGGATTATGTAATATTCTCCCTACAGTTTTTCCTCTGCCACCATTTCCTCCTTATGGAATCAAAGAATAAAGATATTTTAATTCATTAGTTTTAGCATTTCTCTACAACTCTTCAATTATTGAACTGCTTCAAGTAGCATAATAATCGTCTAAGTAAAGACATTTCCATACTCAGAAATTCTCTCTTCAAAACCCCAGACACTGAAGCTGCACAGCGATTTCAGTGTGGCTGCTCATTGCTTCATTCATGATGATTTCAGCACTATTTTTTATTAATATGCCTAATATGCTAAGACGAATAGGCAACTTTTTCTTGAGATTCGAGATGATGATATGCTGTCAGCTCTTCTCACTTAGGTGAGGAGCAAAGGGTACGAAAAACAGCATAATGACGACTTCCTTGCATAAAGAAAGGAATAAAGATTGTTTCCTTGCACAAACAAGTATGTGCATGCACACACAATGCATGCTCAAGCAATTTTTCTTTTTATTTTAATATGTTATGACCTTGAAGAATTTAAAATTATCTACTCCTTCTTTGTCAGAGGCTTGATTGTCCTAGTCTTTCACAAGGACTAGATAACATTTAAGTCACTACATTGATGCTGTCTAACATAGTCTTGAAAAATCTTTAAAAGTTGGTGACCTTAATCCTTAAATAAATTCCTGACTTTAGACACAAAGTTGTTTCAAATGAACACTGTTTACATTGTTGAGTATTCTGCCTTTCACATCACTGGTGTCTAACTTTCTACAAATGGAACTAATATGGGTCCTTGATACATCACCCTTGTCACTTCCATCCATACTGAGGTTTTTCTTATCTTGTTATCATTTGTCTTCATTCTTCAAGACAGTTCTTTATCCAAGTAGCTGTCTTCCACATCTCTCCATAACGGCTGACCTTGTAGATTTAGTTATCTATCTGGTCATTGAGGGAAAGAGTTGTACTGTAGGAAAATTATGTCCCCAATTTTCTCTGACAACTGTATTATTTTATCAAGCCAAATACCATCAGGTTTGTCAGGTGAGGCTGTCTTACTGCGATCCAAGTTGATTTTCTTTAAACAACTCATCACGCTCTGAAAGCCCTGTTTTCTCAACTCTGATCAGCTTTTTCTCTTATTTTCAGTGTATCTGAATTTATTCTGACAGAAAATAAAAAGTTTCATTTCCTTTCGAGTGAAAATTCTAGATTTGTCTCCAATAATGTATTTCTTATATCCCTCTAATTTTTGTTGTAATAAATTCTGTTATGATTTTAAAGTGTTTCAGAGTTGGAAAAGCATTTTAATGTTTATTATCTTATTTAAATTTTATAACGTATTGGCAGTTTTTTAAAGTAACACCTATGTGTGTTCAACTTGATATTATTATCAGGCATTACTATTTAATTTGGTTTATATAGGTTGTAAGATAGCAGTAAAGGAAGCTTTTGGTCATTTTTGTTAAAAGATAATTTCAGAAAAAGGTGGAATAATCTTCAGACTAAAATATATAAAAATGAGCAATTTAATGAAGGGCCCAGGCAATGTTAGGTTTGGTTCAAAAGAGAATACAAAATGTAGACATATTTATAGATCAGGGATAAATAATATACATGGAGGCAAAGTTGGGTTTTTCCACCAGGTGGGAAAGAAAAGTCGATTGAAATTAAATGGAAAGGCTGGAATTTGCATGTTAATCAATTACCTATAAATTATAGTTGTATAGTACTCAAGGATAAAAAAAAGGACTAGAATCTAATAACTCAGGAGTATAGACAATGCATAGTTTTCCAATGGAGTTCAAAATTTTTTCTATCGTTTTCACAAATTAAATAGTAATGCCTGATAATAATATCAAGTTGAACACACATAGGCGTTACTTAAAAAAACTGCTAATACGTTATAAGATAAATTTTATCCTAAGTTTTATGCCACATCAGATATTAATTACCCTGTATTCTTTACTGATTTTGGTTTTTCATTAAGAGAAGTCAGACTAACAAAGGGACTCTAGGAAATGCTCAAGGGAGGAACTTTCTAAATGATAGGCTTTGGAATTTTGATGTGACCTAACTGATATTAAGGGTGGAATTCATGAGAATTGATTCTTTCAGCTTATAGGACATCCCAGTGGAGCCTGGGGCAGCCAGGGATGATGGGCTTATTGATGCTAATCACACCTAATCTCATTTGAGTCTTAAAGAATGGTCCCTAAGGAGCAAGATCTGAGGTTGCACTTCTCCAGACCCTGAAGACAATACAAACTGTAGGAAAATCCAAAACCTGATGTTCCGTGTAGCTGTGGCTAAGAGAAGGCTCAATCCTGGCATCTTTTTAAGCAGCCAGTTGCAGCACTTGACTTTATCCTTTACAACCAAGAGCTTTGGGGAGATCTTGGGGTCCACATGCCCAGGTATCACAGCATGTAACTGAGGGTACAGAGAGCAAGAATACAGGATGAGGTAGGAATTCAGCAGGGATAAAACCAGTGGTGACCTCAAATCTGCACCTTGATATATGGGATGCTTTATTTGCAACTATTATACTTTTAGGTGGTATACAATTCAGCCTGATGATAATTTCTTTAATATATTGTGCATAATGTTTCTTATTAATTTCAAATTCTTGGCTTATAAAAGTTTGATCTGACTTCAAAACAATTCACCTTATATAAAAATTTTAACATGCCCTTAGTATAGAAGAGAAAAGGAAAAGCTATAGATTTTGTAAATATAACTAACTTTTTTGTATTGTTCAAAAAAGTTTATTATCAACGAGGATTAAATCACTCCACTAATTCGTGTTCACTTGACATGAGCTATTAGATCTCATTCTTGGACTGATTTCAATATTGACATTAACCTGTTATGAAAATCACCTACTAAATTTATTATTATACACTATGGAATTGTAGTGAAGAATGCAGAGCAAAGAATCTTTTTCTTTTCTTTTCTTCTTACCGCTGCACCTGTGCAGCTCTGATTGGGTACCCAGGCTAGGTACCCAATTGGAGCTGCTGCTGCAGCTTACACCACAGCCATGGCAACACCAGATCAGAGCTGCATCTGAGACCCATGCCACAGCTTGTGGCAATATGAGATCCTTGACACAGTGAGCAAGGCCAGGGATGGAACCAACATCGTCAAAGAGACAAAACGCTGGGTCCTTAACCCATTGAGCCACAACAGGAACTCCAGTCCATAGAATCTTGCTTCCACAATTTAATATATATGTGACTCTAGGAAAAACATTTAATATTTGTAATACTTAAGTTCCTCATCTATAAACAGGAATTAATACAGTACTTGCTTTAAAGATTTATTAGGACAATTGAATTAATTGAATGAGTAGTCCACATAAAGCACAAAAAGTGCCATGAAGTTAAAAAAACTTATTTTCTCTATAAATAAAGTATCATTTCATTTGCTTGTTTCCTAAATCTAGGCAGAGAAGTTGACATTTTTAACATCCTTATGAAAGGGCACTGTTTAATCTCTGTGTTGATAGCACTTTGTTATATGTATACGAATAGTTGATATGCATTTGACAATTTTTTTTGTCTTTTTGCCTTTTCTAGGGCCACTCCCGCGGCATATAGAGGTTCCCAGGCTAGGGGTCAGTCGGAGCTGTTGCTGCCAGCCTATGCCAGAGACACAGCAACGCAGGATCCGAGCCACGTCTGCAACCCACATCACAGCCCACAGCAATGCCGGATCCTCAACCCACTGAGCAAGGCCAGGGGTTGAACCCTCAACCTCACAGTTTCTAGTTAGATTCATTAACCACTGCGTCATGACAGGAACTCCGCATTTGACAAAATTAAGATTCAAAAATCTTTCAGCAGTTATCTGATAATCATAGATGTGCAGTACACTCACTACAGTTAAAAAAAAGAAGAAAGAAGAAGAAAGAAGGAAAGAAAGAAAAAGAAAGAAAGAAAAAGAAAGAAAGAAAGAAAGAAAGAAAGAAAGAAAGAAAGAAAGAAAGAAAGACAGAAAGAAAGACAGAAAGAAAGAAAGAAAGAAAGAAAGAAAGAAAGAAAGAAAGAAAGAAAGAAAGAAGAAAGAAAGAAGAAAGAAAGAAAGAAAGAAGGAAAGAAGGAAAGAAGGAAAGAAAGAAAGGAAAGATATCATGGAATAAAACACCAAAATGTTTCCTAAAAATAAAAAAATGGAATGATGGAATAATCAATTCCTATTGCTACCAAGGTTTTATGAACAGGGAATTGACACATTTTTGAAATCCTGTCACTTCTAGTCTTTTAAAACTGTGGTTGGAAAGCATAAATTCTTCATGCCAAAACAATAATGGATACTGAACCCTCTGAATCACTTAAGAAGGATCCAAGCCAATTCTTATCCTCCATTCTTTTTTACAAGGTGAGTGGGGACCTGCTTGCCTGTCAAGCAAAGAATGTTTCGGAAGGGCACTTGCCTTAGCATCTCCCTTTGATGCACTGAAGGATCCCCAAGTTCTTGGCCAAAGGCTAGAACAGAAAAGGATGTTACACAATGTTTCCCAGTATGAAATCATCTTCCAAATAAATGACTAAATGCCTGGGTGTCACAACTGATTAATTTTTAATGGTATATCTGAGCTCTGTGATGACCTGAATGAAAGTGTAATATGTCCTAGAGATCCCACAGGCATGGGACCTCTGAGATCTACGTAGAGTTAATGAACAGAGGATGACTGCGGGTTTACAGAGACACCCGCCACAGCAAATAAGATTTGGTACCCAGTGTAATACTGAATCTTTTACAGATATAATTCAGTATGGCATGTTTCCCATTAGACCTGGATTCACATTTTTTAGAAAGTAGACTTTAGCATCAATAAACCCAACAGTCTTTAAATTTGTTTTCCATCTGAAACTCAGAGACTTTCTCACTCAGCAGAGAAATACACTTTTGCATAATCCTTTTATATTGGTTGACTTTTATTGCAAATGTTTTCATTTCTGTCATTAAAATTTTCATTATTCTATGCACTATTTTGTTTTCAAATTTTATATTTTAATGAATCTTAACTGCTCTTAAAATAGTCTGAGGGTTTTTTTTTTTTGGGGGGGGGTCTTTTCTAGGGCCGCTCCAACGCGGCATATGGAGGTTCCCAGGCTAGGGATCTAATCGGAGCCATAGCCACCAGCCTACACCAGAGCCACAGCAATGTGGGATCCGAACCGTGTCTGCAATCTACACCACAGCTCACAGCATCACTGGATCCTTAACCCACTAAGCAAGGCCAGGGATGGAACCCGCAACCTCATGGTTCCTAGTTGTATTCGTTAACCACTGAGCCACGATGGGAACTCCAGTCTGAATCATTATTAAAAATTTTGACCTGCCTTCACTTATATACTCCTGCTTTTCAGATTTAATCTATTTTCTAGATGGCAGTCATAACTCACACCACATACTCAATTCTTAATAAATTAATTCTTCTTAATATTTTCATCTTTGCTTTATTTTTGCAATCCAAATGCTCTTTTCTCTTTTCAGCAAATTCTCTACATTTTTGTTCTATGATTTTCTATGTGCTTTTGATAAAGTTTAATTTTTTTGTATTCTTAATTTTGCTATTAATTTATATTTTAATCCAAGTATATCACAAAGGATTATGACCTCATATATTTGAATCTCCTCCACAATTTTTTTCTTCTAGAGTCTGTGCAACATAAAAACAAACTAAATTTCTTTATCTATGTGAGGAGACATTTAAAAAACATGTATAATTATCCCCCATATTTGTTTGTAAACCAAAGAAGTTAGAACTCTCAGTGTGCGGGCTGTAATCGTCAAAAGATAAATTATATTAAGAAATATATAAGCTTTAGATTTAAATTTATCCATTGGTACAGAAATTTTATAAGTAAAGATGATGACAGTAAACTCAAATTTTGTTAAACTTTAATGTTTTATATATTTTTATCATTCTTTTTGATGTTCTCTAAACTCATGACTTTTTTTTTTTTTGGATATGCATTTTTCAATTATGTCAAATGCCCACATGTCATCAGCTTCAGTCACTGGATTGTATGATGGAAAGCCTCAAAAGAAACCCCACAGATGCTACATATTTATGTTTGGGCCCATCGTTTGTTTCAAAGTGGAAAACATTTTAATTGGAAGCATATCAGATTCATTCACTAGTACTGGAAAATGTCTTACTTTAATATTAGCTAATAATTCTAAACAGATCTACGGCTGAGAGCATCTGGAGATTTGATGTGGATTCAAATATCATTTGAACACATAGCCTATATATTATATAATATATAACATACATTTTAGACATTATATAATATATAGTAATACTGTATGTAATACATAAAACAAAAATACTAATAATTATTCCAGGCTGTATTTGAGATACCTACATCATCTTTTATAGTTTTGTTTCTTTATGTAATTTTTTTCCTACTAAATTAGAGTAGACATATAGTGAGGCATGGAAAGTATTTTTAAAATATTTCATGAAGCTTTCTTGTTGGGGTAGGTGGGACAAAAAGTGATTTTTAGGGGGAGGAAAAAGGATAAAAAAATGGTTTTGTTGGTTTCCTAGGCAAAGGAAGCCATACGAGGCCAATGCCCTAAAGACTGTGCCTTCTAAAAAGTGACTGAAGAAGGTTGTAATGTTGTTGGAAAATATTTTAGGAACATGCAAGTAAACGTGCATATGTGTACGTATATGTGTCTGAAATATTAAATGTGGTATAAAATTCATAATGTTTACAAAATTCAAAACAGTTGTTAAAATCACTTCATTTTATAAGATATAAATTACTAATAGTTAAATTATGCTAGGTTAGGGAGTTCCCATTGAAGCACAGTGGAAATGAATCCAACTAGTATCCATGAGGATTCAGGTTCCATTCCTGGCCTTACTCAGTGGGTGGGGGATCTGGTGTTGCCTTGAGCTATGGTGTAGGTCGCAGACACAGCCTGGAAGTGGTGTTGCTGTGACTGTGGTGTAGGCTAGCAGCTGTACCTGTGATTCAGCCCCTAACCTGGGAACTTCCATATGCCAAGGGTGTGGCCCTAAAAAGGAAAAAAAAAAAAAAAAAAAGGCTAGATTATTTATTCAATTGTAAATGCAAGGCTAAATTAAATTAAAAATAAAGATTTTTACATTATTCATCACTTTGGATTATCCATGTCCTGGTTGCACTCCATATTCCATTTCTTCTGATAAGTGAAATTTTACTGAATATTTTACTGAATACTATTTTGGAGTCAGTGTTTATCAGTCAAAACAATTGAAAAGAAATGCAATCTCTTACATGGAAAATTAAATTAGCTATTTTTTGACAAACTCTTTTATGTGAGTATACTGGAAAGCATAATAAAACTCACTAAATAAAGAGAGAAAGAAAACTCTAGTGTCTATATCATGATTTCCCCTTACTAACATATTTGTTAATTCTGTGTTAATGAAAGCCTCCAAATGAGTTGTTTTTCACTAACACTGAAGAAGGTGGCTAAAATTTTCCAAGGTGGAAAAAATGTTTTTAAAGAATTTTTTGGAAAGCGAGCCCTCTCCAGTTCAGGCATAAATAGTTCTAGAATTTTCATTCTGAAAGTAAACGCAGCAACTCAGGTCCTCAAGGACTGCAGTGGCTCACACAATCAGCAGTCACTAAATGATCTTGCTTCCCCTAATATTTTGCTGCCCGTGGAAACCACCTGCTCTGTCTGAATGATCGAGAGAACAGGAGCAGAGGAAACTCCTAGCACAACCTATGCAGAGGGAATTGGATATCCAGCTCCCTTCCATGTAATTGAATGTCCTGTCTCTAAATCAGTATGTAGCAGATGCACCACCTGTATGTCACGAAGACACAGAAATGCCTCTTTGCTTGGAGTTTGTCACACCTTTCGAAAAACAGTTAGAATGGACAAATAATTTTTCCATAGGATTTTTAAAATAGAGTATTATCAAATTCATTTTCAAATTATGATTATGTTCAAAACCGATTATTTGAAGTAAGCAGCTCTTTTTCCAAGTATGTACAATGGTTAATATGAGGAAGCTAATGCATTTTAAAAATTAAAGATATGCTTTTGTTCCTGTTATCTTGTATCTGAGTTATGGTGAATAAGTATGAGTTTTTTCAGTATATTACAACTAATATCAGTGATTTTCTGTATTTATTACATACCCACTATGTGCCTAGAATTTTTTCTAGCTAATATTCAATGTTTTTCACTTTGGTTATATATTCAACACTCTTGGTGCTTAAAGGACATATTTATTCATCGAGTATTTAAACTAAGACATCTGCTGCCAACAGAAACTAGTAATCCTCTTTAACAATTCTATGACATATGTTTTTGAGCATTCCACTGAATATTTTTATGGATGTAGTTCTAAATCCCAAATAAGTTATCAGAAAATGCTTATGAATTTAGATTGGATATATTGGGAAAGGTGCTCTAAGCTGAAAAGGAGTGCTCAGATGCCAAACTGGCCATGTGCTATCTGTGCTAAAAATAAAAGCAGAACTAGGACCAAGTATGTCATTGCGGCTTCTGGATCTGAAGTCCCACGTGAGGGCTTTTCTTTCCTACTCAAAGGGAGTGGAATACAAAGGGAAGCACGTTTGATGCACTCCTGATTTTGGCTTTTGCTTTAAAAAAAAAAAAAATCAGTGTAACAAACAGAAACTCCAGAATGTAGGTAAGACTGTTGTATGTGAAACACAGAGTAATGTGAGGAGAGAGGTCAGGGGAGGGGCAGGATATGACAGGTGGACTGTAGTCAGAGATACAAAATAGAAACCCAGAATTTAACATTAAATGTATTTTTCAGACTATAAGTAGATTTAACATCTCTACTAAATTACAAAGGCATTTGCTCCCTATTCCTTTACTACCAAGGAAAAACAAAGATACGTGAAAGACTTTGGGGACAGTTCGCTCCATCCCCAAAAGTCTTTAATATACATTTTGGAACTGATTATATCTTCTTTGGTACATCACTGATTTCAATATAATACCTCTAAGTATCTATCTATCCATCCATCATCTATTTTGGTAAAAGTTCAATACCATACACTGGAGGAAAAAAAAATATGAAGGTGAAAATTTACTTCCAATATAACTTCATTATTACTTTGGAGAAAATTTATAAAGATATCTCGTATTTACTCGGGGGCTACTAATAAATATAGTATACTAAGTGTTTCATATAGATTACTCACTACATTCTGGTGACATTTTAACAAGATGCATAACATTTTCAGAACTTTACAAACATGGAAACTAAGAATAAAAGGATCTAAGAAATGGGATCAAGATCACATGGTTAAGAGCAAGTGGTGCCAGGATATATGATGATCTCTGATCTCTTTTTGTTTACAAATATCATCCCACTTGCCATTAGCCTAATAAAACTTCAAAGTTTTTGTATATTGCTGTAGCTCCTTAGTTAAAAAAAAAAAAAAAAGCCAGGCTGATTTTTATTTTGAAATTACACCTGCAGATATTTCCAAAATGAATAATTCTGAGAAGGCCATACAGATTTTTTTTTAGTATACACTAGCTATACTGATAGTGAGTGTACAAATTTTGGTGACAAGGTATTGCTCCTTCCAGGTGGACAAATATTTGTCCAAAATAAAATGTCAAGTGCAGTCAAGAAGTAACATCTTCGTGCAAAGATCCTTTCCTCCTACTAGATAATGGCTTAATCAGTTTTAAAATGTGACCTTCAGAGAAATGAAAATATTCCTTAGATTGCAAACACACGGATTTAATTTGCTATCCAGTGCAACAGCTGATATATATTCCTTTTATTCCAGGAGCTTCTTTATTTTATTGTATTTTTTTGTCTTTTCTAGAGCCCCACCCATGGCATATGGAAGTTCCCAGGCTATGAATCTAATCAGAGCTGTAGCTGCCAGCCTACACCAGAGCCACACACCATGGGATCCGAGCCGTGTCTGAGACCTAAACTACAGCTCATGGCAACGCCAGATCCTTAACCTGCTGAGTGAGGCCAGGGATTGAACCCGCAACCTCATAGTTCCTAGTCGGATCCGTTAACCACTGAGCCACGACGGGAACACCCCAGAAGCTTCTTTTCAGAGAGGAAGAAAGGACTGGTGTCACTGAGGAAGGAAAAGTAGAAAAAAACTCACCACATTACAAGGGGAAAACGGTGCAGTAAAAGGAGGCTCTCAGTAATTAAGATACATTGTATCAGGGACAGAAATACCAGAAGGGAAAGTGGGTGAAATCAGAGATATGCATTATAATTACTATAAAATTGATGTGTGGGAGTTCCTGGTGTCCTGGCAGTTAAGGATTCCGTGTTGTCACTGCTGTGGCTCTGGAACTTCTGCACGCTGCAGGCATGGCCAAAAAAAAAGAAAATAAAATAAATTGATTTTTGAAAGGTATTTTCAAACAATATAAAATCACTCACAAAATATTTTTTAAATGAAGATTTAACAACAGTGATTAAAAGTTAAGAATGGAATAACCATTTTCAAAAAAGATTCTGAGAGTTTCATGACTAGATTAATTGTAAAGAAGCCAGATTTTTTTTTCTATACTGCTATGAAAAACACTGTCCATTTGTTCTGACAGAATACATCAAACAAGCAAAACAAACACATAAAAAATAAACATTCGTGACAAATAGAATATTATTTTCATATGATGTGGCATTAGAATTATTTTAAATGGAATCAATAAACAGTTTTGAGAAGCTGTAAGAGGAAATTTAGCAATTATTTCTGCTGTTCAAAGACTGAAGGTAGCCCGCAAACATCAACCCAAACACAGTCTCTCCCTGTCTTTTGCTTGGTGTGCTTGTTTCAAAGAGCCTCTGTATCACTAAATTATGAGTATGATGAAATATTGCAATCTCTATTTTGTTATTGCCAAAGGCTCCGAGAAAAAGTGAATCGCCTTAGCGTTAGATATTGTTTTTTTTGTTTGTTTGTTTGTTTGTTTGTTTTTTACATGTACTCTTTTCAAGGGAAAAAATAAAGTCTGAGGATTGAGGAGGCGGAAGTGGAAGACTCTTAAGAGCAGTTTCATTACCTATAAAGCAGTAAAGCAAAATGTTAGATTATGAATACTACACATCTGTATGGTCTTACAGCTGCAGTGGGGAGATAGACCATGCATTCCAACCACACTAAACTTCAAATCCTAAAGGATTTTACATTACCCCTCACCTCACATCTCATTTTCTGGCTCTAGATTTCAACTTGTTTAAAATTTGCTCCAACTATTTTTCATTCTGTTAGATATATTCTAAGTAGTTTAAAAAAATGTTATTGTTAAATGGTGACTATGTTGCAGTAATTTTTTTAAATATATGAACCTCAATAAGTTAAGCTATTTGTTTTTCTTCTATTCTTAGGTGTGTTAACTCTGAATATTAAATCTACTGCTTCTAAATAGGATGACAAATGATGTCACTTCAGCTCCTGAGAAAAGGGTTAGGTAACTTGGGCTCCCTCTGGTGTCTGCCTAGTCCCTTTTGCAGTAGCTAAAAGATTAAAAAAAGAAAAAAAAATCAAACCTTTAACATATCAACTTCTTTAATAAAAACTATCACAAAAATAGCAAGAATAACTTACATTTTATATAGCCTTCCATAAGATTTGAGAACAACTTTTAAATTAACTTGAAACGAGAAAATGGCCCTTCTTATGATAGACATTTAATATTAAGACGGTTGTTTGCTGGCAACAAGATCATAAGACAAATGTAATTTTGGAATGATCCTTAGAAATGTTGCCATTCAGTCTCTAAACTCTGCAGAAATATGTTATTGTTAAAAGAGTGCCAAAATTATTATTTAATAGTTAAGCTCATTAGTGTTACTATCAATTGTATTAAATCAAAACTATTTGTACAAAAAAAATCATACTATGTTGAACCATATTTGTGCCCCCAAAAGCCTACATTTAAGTATAAAGAAAATTTCAAGAAACTAGAAAATTCACAAGTTTTACAGGTTTTATAAACTTTGTAAAATGCTGTTACGTGATATAAGGAAGGTAATAAATAAAATAGGTGACAGATCATAATTACATGCAAGACAGTCTATTTCCTGATATTTCACTTTGATTTCTTCATTAGCTCTGTGGGGTGAATGAGTACACTTAAATCTACTGACTCTGTTATATTAATGCTGTGGAATCAGTTATGAACATCTCAACAACATTTGATAATCCAGGTCGTAGACACGGAAATACATTTTGCTCAATATTTATTTTTTAAAATTTTTGTAAATTAAAATATGTACATAGGGAGTTCGTGGTGTGGCTCAGCACTTACAAACCCAACTAGTGTTCATGAGAACTTGGGTTTGATCCCTGGCCTCACTCAGTAGGTTAAGGATCTGGCATTGCAGTGAAGCTGTAGCATAGGTTGCAGATGCAGCTGGGATTCCGCATTGCTATAGCTGTGGCACCAGCAGTTGCAGCTCTGATTTGATCCCTAGCATGGGAACTTCCATATGTCACAGGTGCAGCCCTAAAAAGCAAAAAAAAAAAAGTATCTAATCAAACTCCTGGTAGTAGATTATGAAGTTTCATCCCTTTCATTGTTCCCATAAAAACATACTCCCATACATTTAATCTTTAAGAAATGTTCAAAATTTTAATTTACCAGTTACACAGTGCTAGGACTTTTTGCTCCATTTGTATGTAGTATGTAATTATAAACACATATTTAATATAATTCATGTATTTATAGGATTATATATTTATATATAATAATGTACCCTTATATAATAAGCAATTTTCCTACAAATTATACATAAAAATTCTATGTAATATAAAAGTATCCACTAATTTTTCTTATATGTGATTATTGCCCATGCAGTGCTACTTTGAAAGTAAATAATTACAGTTGGAAAAAAATACAGGAAACAAAGTATAATTTTCTGAATTCAAATATAATTTTCTAGTATTAAATATAACGCTCTTGTAAGAATCAGATCATCATTACTTACATAATAACCCAACCCCAAAGTAGAAAGTAAATAAAAGATAAATATTAAAAAAAAAAAACAGAAAGCACTGATTGAATGATGACTGTCTAGAGTTTAGCTAAGCTACTCCATGATACTGCTGTCTTGGTATTAATTTTGTTTTGCCAAGCGTCTTGCAGTGACCTTAAATTGACACTAGCCACTCATCCAAGCTCCTGTACTAGACAACAGCCTGCAGTCAGAGGCAAAGTTTTAGTTAATATGATATTGATAGGATATCAAGTTTAAGTTGATATAACATGATATAAAGGTTAAGTTAATATATCATGTGATATAATATGATGAGTTGATATAACCTCTTAACCAGCCCTCATGATTAGCCATCTCCCCTGCCTCCCAGGACCATCTCCAAATATGCCCCCGAGATAAGACACAGTATAACTTACCCCAACCCTGCCCTTTTGGCCTGAAATTGACCAATCTGGTCCTGGGGGGAAACCACAAAGCACTCATGGACCCTAATAAAAGATATGAGTTTCACATATAAATGCATGCCTTCTACTAATATTTTGGAATTACATCACATGATGTTGGATAATTCACTTGGTTGCCATATTAAAAGTGTTAAACATATACAAAAACAGTTTCCTATAATAGAAATGATTCATAAATCCTCTAATTAAGGTTAAAGGAAATTTGGAATTTAAAAAAAGGTAGAATCTGAGCTTAT
Source organism: Phacochoerus africanus (assembly GCF_016906955.1). Taxonomy (NCBI): domain Eukaryota; kingdom Metazoa; phylum Chordata; class Mammalia; order Artiodactyla; family Suidae; genus Phacochoerus; species Phacochoerus africanus. The sequence goes on from NC_062544.1 coordinate 265,271,588, forward strand.
GCCAATTCTTGTAAAATATAATATTCCTGGCCAAGACAGAAATTAAAAGCACCTTAGGGAAAAAAAGGGGGGGGTCCTTATTGTAGTTCTCTGCTGCCTTTTGGAAAACCTGCTTAAAAATAAAAGAAAAAAACACAAGAGGACTGTCTTTTCTTCTTTTGAGAGAATGTAATTATCTATGAAAAGAATACAAGTTTTCTTATAAAAACATGTTTGCTTCTTAGGTCAACTAGCAAGAAAATCATCTCCAGATCTCTTAGTGGGAAGAATAAGTGAGTCCAACATCTCCTTTCCTAGGACTCCAGCCACCATCTCTCTCTAGGAATAGAAGCACATATTGAACAAAGAGGAGCTCTTTTTAGCATCAGGAGGAAATCTGAGGTGTTCCACTTGACAGGGAGATTATACTGAGAGATTTGAAAAAAGAGAGATTTGGAAAGAGGGAGAGCCTAGCTGGTGAAGCAATCCTTTTTAAAAGCCTAGCTCTAAAAGCTTTACCCTTTTATGGTAAAAAGAATCTTCTTTGTTAGAGCTGCAAATTCTAATCTCGAATTTGCACACGTTCTTTGGCTCACTTGAAGTCTGAAGCTACAGTAAACAACTTTATGTACCTGGACTCAATTTTTTCATGTTTTTAAACTAGAGTAGTTACATAGGGCATTGGGGTCTCAGGGAAGGGAAAGAAAGGGAAAGTAATTTACTCATCTTTCATGGACCACAGATAAATAATTTTTAATTTTCCTCTAGGTTACCATGCTGAATAACCAGAGGAAAGACAAGAGTGAAAGAGAACAACGTAACAATACTTCGCCCACATCCAGATGTGAGAGACAGGAATATGAATACAGAAATAGGTTTCCCTGACTGTTAGCAAGAAACCACCATTTGGGCAGAAGTCAAAGGTGCTTCTCATGCTCTAGGCCATCTAGATTTTGACATAAATATAGCACTTATTGTTTACTTCTCTGAAAAAAACCGTAAATTATGAATTTGAAATATACTATATTTAATTGATGTAAATAACTTATTTTTGTATTTTTAAATTTTTCTGCATTTTCTTAGGGCCACATCCACGGCATATGGAGGTTCCCAGGCTAGGGCTCCATTAGAGCTATAGCTGCCGGCTTACACCACAGCCACAGCAACACAGGATCTGTGCCACATCTGTGACCTACACCACAGCTCAAGGCAATACCGAATCCTTAATCCACTGAGCGAGGCATGGATTGAACCATAACCCATGGTGACTAGTTGGATTCATTTCCACTGCGCCACAATGGGGAATCCAATTGTATGTATTATTTTTAGTAACTGTCATTATAATATTACTTCATGTTTCTAGTTTAATTTTTATTTTGTAATTCTATTCAGCCACAAACTAACTGCTTTTTATCAGGTATAAACACATTTCAAGGTAGAAGTAAGAAGTTTAATATAAACTCTGTTGATGCATTTTCTCTAAGTTCAAGAAGAGAAAAAGTGCAAAATAAAGACAAAATAATGTTTGTTAAGTTTAATAAATCCTCTTGTATTAATACTCAATGGCATGTTCATTTAGAGGAAGATATGTATAACTCCATGGATATAGTAATAGAGGCCATGATTCAGGCACTGCTAATTATTTATTTTTATTTTGAAGTTACATAAGAAAAGGTCCAGCAGTTGTGTAAGGCAAATGAGTGGTAAACGGTAATGCATTTTTATTTCTAAGTAGATAAACCCTCATCTCCACACAATCCTAAAAATTCATATATGATCCAAAACTATAAAATCATGTTCAATTGTTTATTCTAAAGTGTTACCTATAATCTAGCAATCAGCACAGAGAATAACACAAAAGGAATGGCTTTCAGTGTGTATGATCATCAAGGTTTTAAAATGATATTATTTCATTTCTATCATGGTATTATTGAAAAATGAAGAAAAGATATATTGGCCATTATAATATTACAGAATAGACCAAAATACTCAGAGACAGACATGGTGAAATGCTGTTTTTAGTGCATCCAATGATCTATCTATCATCCTGATATTTCATATATCAGAGGAATGGGTCTAGAGAACTAAATCAATTAGTAGCTTGGATGGGCAATCAAAATCCCATTGGGGAAAAAGAAAGTCTATTCAGCAAGCATTGCTGGGAAACCTGGACAGCTGCATGCAAAGCAATGAAACTAGAACACACCCTCACACCATGCACACAAATAAACTCCAAATGGCTGAAAGACTTAAATATACGACGGGACACCACCACACTCCTAGAAGAAAACATAGGCAAAACACTCTCTGACATCAACATCATGAATATTTGCTCAGGTCAGTCTCCCAAAGCAATAGAAACTAGAACAAAAATAAACCCATGGGACCTCATCAAACTGAAAAGCTTTGGCACAGCAAAGGAAACCCAAAAGAAAACAAAAAGACAACTTACAGAATGGGAGAAAACAGGTTCAAATAATGCAACTGACAAGGGCTTAATCTCTAGAATATATAAACAACTTATACAACCCAACAGCAAAAAAACCAATCAATCAATGGAAAAATGGGCAAAAGACCTGAATAGACATTTCTCCAAAGAAGATATACAGATGGCCAACAAACACATGAAAAAATGCTCAACATCGCTGATTATAAGAGAAATGCAAATCAAAACTACCATGAGATACCACCTCACACCAGTCAGAATGGCCATCATTAATAAATCCACAAATAACAAGTGCTGGAGGGGCTGTGGAGAAAAGGGAACCCTCCTGCACTGTTGGTGGGAATGTCAACTGGTACAGCCACTATGGAGAACAGTTTGGAGATACCTTAGAAATCTATCCATAGAACTTCCATATGACCCCACAATCCCACTCTTGGGCATCTGTCCGGACAAAACTCTACTTAAAAGAGACACGTGCACCTGCATGTTCATTGCAGCACTATTCACAATAGCCAGGACGTGGAAACAACCCAAATGTCCATCGACAGAGGATTGGATTCGGAAGAACTGGTATATATACACAATGGAATACTACTCAGCCATAAAAAAGAACGACATAATGCCATTTGCAGCAACATGGATGGAACCAGAGAATCTCATACTGAGTGAAATGAGCCAGAAAGACAAAGACAAATACCATATGCTATCACTTATAACTGGAATCTAATATCCAGCACAAATGAACATCTCCTCAGAAAGGAAAATCATGGACTTGGAGAAAAGACCTGTGGCTGCCTGATGGGAGAGGGAGGGAGTGGGAGGGATCGGGAGCTTGGGCTTATCAGACACAACTTAGAATAGATTTACAAGGAGATCCTGCTGAATAGCATTGAGAACTTTGTCTAGATACTCATGTTGCAACAGAAGAAAGGGTGGGGAAAAAATGTAATTGTAATGTATACATGTAAGGATAACTTGATCCCCTTGCTGTACAGTGGGAAAATAAAAAAAATTATATAAAAAAAATCCCATTGGGAAGAATGGAGGATAGAAACTGCCTCAAACAATTGTTCAAAAAAGCAAGGAAAAAAAAATAGGTACATGGAAATCACAACAAAATACCAGATTTTCTAACACACAATAGAATGGTATCCAGTAACTAATAGCACCATTCCATTAATTTCCACAGTTAACAGTGATGCACTCTGAGGAATATGGAATGACTGGGCAATGGAGACCTGCAGAAGAGCACAGAGAAGTCTACCCACTATTCTGTAATAATCTATGGGGAAAAGAATCTGAGAGAGAATGGATATGTGTATATGTATATATGACTGGGTCACTTTGTTGTACAGCAGAAATTATCAGAGCCTTGTGAATTAACTATACTCCAGTAAAACTTAAAAAAACAGTGATGTAGGAGTTCCTGTTCTGGCACAGCAGAAACAAATCAGACTAATATCCATGAGGGTATGAGTTTGATCCCTGGCCTTGCTGGGTGAGTCAAGGATGCTGCATTGCCACGAGCTGTGGTGTGGATCACAGACCACAGCTTGGATCTGGCTTTGCTACAGCTGTGGTGTAGGACAGTAGCTACAGCTCTGATCTGACCTCTAGCCTGGGAACATCCATATGCTTCAGGTGGGGCCCTAAAAAGGCAAAAACAAACACACACACACACACACACACACACACAGGAAAAAAAACCCAGTGATGTAGCAGTATTTGTTTGATCTATCTCCTACCTCACTAAATATACATGTGGACAGTGATGAGCAATGTATAAAATATCACTTTATTTATTTATTTTTGTCTTTTTGTCTTTCTAGGGCTGAACCACAGCATATCGAGGTTTCCAGGCTAGGGGTCCAATTGAAGCTGTAGCCTCCAGCCTACACCACAGCCATAGCAATGCAGGATCCAAGCCAAATCTGCAACCTACACCACAGCTCATAGCAATGCCAGATCCCCAACCCACTGAGTGAGGCTAGGGATTGAACCCACATCCTCTTGGATGCTACTCGGGTTCGTTAACCACTGAACCATGATGGGAACTCCTAAAATATCACTTTAAGCACAGAGCTTTCTTTTTATGCTGGAGACAGAAATATGTTTCTTTCTTTCTTTTTTTTTTTTTGGTTTGGGTGAGGGTAGCATAGTGAAAAAGGCACAACTTAATTTATGCATGACTCCGAGTATGCCACTTAATATATCTGGGCTTCAGTTTCAAGCTCACAGGCTTGGATCAGTTCTGCTGAAAGGGCTTGCAGCTTTAGAATCCTATGATCCTGGGGCGTGCTCTTTATGTACTCTCATCAGCTGTGTGGTATAAAAGGCCAGCTCATGGCCCACGGATTGCCTAAAGGGCTGCATCTGCTTCCTAAACATCTATGCCAGCCTTTTCAGAGAACACACCAAAAGAGTATGGCTCCTGGACCATGCTTTTTCCCTATTCTGTTTGCATTTCATTCATTCAGAGTTTACTGCTTTATTCTTGTCTACCACAAAAATGCACTCTGGAGACAAGAGGCATATTCCTATAGGACAGGGTGACCCCCCCAAGTATAGCCCATTCTTGCCTAAGCTAGAATTTTTTCCAATAATTCCTAGAGATAAAAAAAAAAAAAAATCAGTGCAGGGAGTTCCCATTGTGGCTCAGTGGTTAAGGACCCAGTGTAAACTCCATGAGGATTCAGATTCAATCCCTGGCCTTGCTCAGTGGATTAAGGATCCTGCATTTTCACAAGCCGCTGCTTAGTTTGCAGATGCAGCTCAGATCCAGTGTTGCCATTGCTGTGGCACAGGCCAGCAGCTGCAGCTCCCATTTGACCCCTAGGCTGGGAAATTCCATATGCCACAGATGTGGCTGTAAAAAGAAAAAAAAGGAAAAAAATAACTGCATAAAGACATATTTTGCTATTATTAAATTGATTTCGGTGGATAACTATTCAACGCAGTGAAAATCCAACGGAGTACCAGGTGCTGTTGGGACACAAAGCCTGTCACATTCCCCACCCAGTGGGCATAATTATGATCCAAATTAGACAGGTAAATCAAGCCAACACAAAAATAGACAGCTTTCCCAAACACAGCGGTCATCTAGGAGAATGAATCAAGCCTGAAGGTGGTACTATGTAGTAGCAGCACAGCTTCTGCTACTTTATTATCAGGACAAATTTCTCCTGAATGCAACTGCTTTTTAAAGATATTAGAACTAAAATAGTACCAATAATACATTCTGTGGCCATATTCAAGATTTCTTTACTAACTGAAAAAAAAAAGTGGTACATGCTGGCATAATTTATGTTAGTGCCTCTTTAATTGTGTTTCCTAGTATTCACAAGGAAGCATTCTGTTTGGATAATTACTCATCTTCATGAAGATCAGTAATTTGGCTCATGAACACTTCAGAAAATTACTCAAAACGTTGCAAGAAGAGAATTTCCTACAAACACTCAGACCTACAGAGTATAAATAAGTACTTCTTTCATCCTTCTTCCACCAGAATATTTTAAGAAACTCTTCTAAGCATTTTTATGCCTTTAAGTTGTTTATAAGAGCTTCTTTCTTCGTGAAGGAGCCAGTTATTTTACTTTTTTATGTGTACAATTTATCATGCCATACACTAAAAAAAATTATAAATGTTATAACTTTGGGGCAATTAAATGCATGCTAAGATACTTATAAGTGATAAGTAAATCCAAAAAGAACAAAATAAGAGCATTCGGAGTTCCGGTCATGGTGCAGGGGAAACAAATCCTACTAGGAACCATGAGGTTGTGGTTTCAATCCCTGGCCTCACTCATTGGGTTAAGGATCCTGTGTTGCTGTGACCTGTGTTATAGGTTGCAGACGTGGCTCGGATCTGGCATTGCTGTGGCTGTGGTGTAGGGCTGTGGCTTTGGTGTAGGCCAGCAGCTGTAGCTCAGATTAGACCCCTAGCCTGGGAACCTCCATACGCCACGGCTGAGGCCCTAAAAAGCAAATAAAATAAAATAAAAAATAAAAAATAAAATAAAAGCATTAAATGTCATCTTTCTATATGTAAGGATATACTGCCATTAATACTTATTTAACAGTACTTTGGGTATTATCATTTATTTGTACATTCTTTTAATTCTTTCTAACTGATGACAACCAATTGTTGTGCCCATGAAAGAACAGAGACCACTCCAACTGAGAAGAAACAAATTAGGAGTCTTGATTACTGGCCAGCGCCACACTCTGCCTAAAAGCAGCTTGAGTGTGAAGCCCCAAACAAAGAAATGGCCTGTGTTTATAAAGGCAAACTTACATTCAGGTTGGGAGGGGGTGCGCATGCATAAGTAGGGGTGCAAAAAACAAACTGGCGGTTAAAATACTTTAAATCTTAACGAGTGAGAGTGTTTAGGTTTACAATAATGATTTATAGTAAGATTCATATCTTCTAACTTTAAGCAAGCAGCTTATGTCAGCACTAGGGAGGCAATTAGATGGGTAACCTTGTAGCATCTGCAGTTCCCCTTATCAGCTAACTTTGTTCTTCTAAGAAAAGGGGGCTGTGGCCGGAGACTTAGGTACCAGGCTGATTGCTTTACACAGGCTCTGTGGAATGTCAACAAGGCCCAGGCTTATGTCCTTCACAATAAGATAAAAGTTTCTAAAATTGTGAATTTTACATAATTGGTTATGAAGTTACACATTGTATATACTGATATCATAATTGATGTTTCAAAACTTGATAACTATCTGGGATCAACAGACTAATATTGTGAACCTTTTAATATTAAGTTATACATTTAAAATGTTAATTGACAGTTTTCTCATTTAGGTCATCTAAGTATATCAAAATTGTAAACTGTAGGGAAGTTTTTTCTAATTTTTCCATTTTCCCTTTTAAAAACATCTTTGTTTCCCTAAGAGCCTTTAGTAAGTGGCTTTTTAAGTGCATTCATTATATGTAAAAGAGATGTTTTAAAGTGATTGACTTACCTGTGTTTGCAGTCAAGGATGCTTGTTCCAAAACACAGCTCTGCTTGGAGGACCCAGGACTCTGTGACCTCATCCAGTTGCTAGAGCTCTTTGTCCTTGTGTTTCACATCTAAGACATGGGAATAACAATGTGTTTCATCAAATTTCTCTGAAAAATAAATTGGATGATGTGTACAAAGGACTTAGTACATAGCTTGCATTAGCTGTTAGAAATGTACCAAGTTGCTAATGAGCGTTGTTGGAGGAGGTCATCAAGAAGACAATACCGCTGGCTGACCCTGGAGCTGTAACCTGGGCAATTGAAGCCCCTCACCCCTCCTGACCTGGGAATGTACCTCAGTCCTCTGAGCTTACAGTGGGAGCCGTTTTGAAGGAATCAGCCTTGAGAGAGGAAGGTCTTGTTGAGACCATCTGTACTGTACTCCTGACCAAACCCAGTTACTGCCACTAAATGAACTTTTTAGGATTCTAGCTAGCTGGTGGAAAGGGCTACTCCTCTGGCAGTTGCCCAAGGAAAAGTAAGTTTTCTTGTAAGTTTCATATGTAAGTTACTTTGCTTGTTAAACCTGGCATTTACCGGTCTGGACTGGTCTGCCACTTTCTTCAGACAATTGTCTCTTCTTATCTTCCGTGTATAGGCACTGGTTTCAGATCTCCTTAGATATGGCATATACTTTATATTATATGATAAAACATGATGACATTTAACAGATATTTTCCATCAATAAATTTTCACCCCATATTGTTTTTATTTATTATATAATAGCCATCAAGGTAAGAGCCTAGTCATTTCCATTATGGGCTACAATAATTTAATTTTTCTTTTTTTTTGTCTTTTTGCCTTTTCTAGGGCTCATGGTTCCTAGTCAAATTTGTTAACCACAACGCCACGATGGGAACTCCTAATTTTTCTTTACAATAGACATCCAGTAAGCATCTACAACCCAGAAAGTAATTCCAGGAGTTTCCATCATGGCTCAGCAGTAACAAACCAGACTAGTATCCATGTGGCTGTGGATATGAAAGCCCTAGCTCAGTGGGTAAAGGATCCAGCGTTGCCCTGAGCTGTGGTGTAAGTTGCAGACATGGCTCAGATCCAGAGTTGCAGCTCTGATTCCACCCTTAGCCTAGGAACTTCCATATGCATGGCCCTAAAAAAAAAGAAAAGAAAAGTAATTGCATATGTTACAAAAAACACAGAAAAAAATAAATCTATTATAGAAAATTGGTAATATAATGCTTTCTGACTACCTAACTACATTAAATCTGACTCATTTTTTCTCTCTTTGCCTTATGCTTAAAGAATTGATTAGAGCCAATTACTTGTTATTTATTGAGTGTCTATTTTGTTGATAAGACACATTTAGAAAAAAATATATAAACTAGTTATTGGGAGTTTTAGCCAATAAGCTGTCAGCCTGTGTTGATTTGGCTTGGTTTTGCACTTTTAAATCAGTTTTTGGCATTCTAGCTATAGTCACTTTGGTAATTAGAGATGAAAGCTGAATTAAGAAGATAGAAATCCATTAATATATAATAATGGCATTAGAGTCACCAATAAATAAAACCGCTCCTCTGAAATCATTCGAATAGAATTCAACTTTTAAAAAAATATCTTAACAGGCAATACTCTCACATTTCATTTAGGAAATAAATTATAGAATTATATTATGTAGTGATTAGGAAATTGATCTTGCATTTTTCCATTTTTAAGCATTCTGTAGCACCAAAACTATTACTCCAGATTCAGGTTATAATTTTGGTCTTTTAGCTCACTGAAATGGGCAGGTCATTTAATCTTTCTCAGCATCATTTTTTTTTAATTTGCAAATATAGAGAGTAAGACTCATATAGTTATATCTAAAACCTCTCATTCCTTTGACTATTGACTATGAATTATTGATGATGATGGACAGAGAACAAAATGTTTACTACTGGATGTTTGATTTTAGGTACAAGGAGACCCAGGCTTAAGGGGCTAATAAATAATTATGATTACTATGATTTTTGATTTCAAGAAAGAAAAAAGTCTTCCTGCAAATCTAACTAATATCTTCAAGTAAACAGAGTTAAGACAGAAACGTGAATTAGACAAACTTTGGCCTTTCTGATATTAAGTGAACTTAATGTTACTAGACTTAGGTGTTAATGTGATATTTTCTTGAGTTACCACCTGTAATTAGAAGATGATATACTTAATGGTTAACTTTTCTGAACGTTGATTTTATTTCTTGTATGAAAATTATTTTTTTGTGTGTGTGTGTGTGTTTAGGGCTGCACCTGCTGCATGAGAGGTTCCAAGGCCAGGGGTGGAATCGGAGCTGTAGCCTCCAGCCTACACCACAGCCACAGCAATGCGGGATCCAAGCCACATCTGTAACCTAGACCACAGCTCATGGCAACGCCGGATCCTTAGCCCACTGAGAAAGGACAGGGATCGAACCTGCAACCTCATGGTTCCCAGTTGCATTCGTTAACCACTGCGCCAGGACGGGAACTCCAATACTCTATTTCAAAGATAAGTTAAAAACAGATCCTTAAAGTGTTTGAGACAATGCTGCTTTAACTCTGGTGAATTAAGTAGCTATACAATTCATTTCAGAATTACTCCCAGCTCTTCAGTGCTAGTTAGCAACATTACTAGGTTCACAATTCTGGGAGCTGGTCTCAATGTTTACTTATTAGTGTTATTATGGAAACAGCTACAAGAGAAAGGGAGGGATCCAGTCCTAAATTGGTATAGGAGGCAGGCAGAGGGCATTTGTCATGGGAGTTGGAATGAGGTCATTGTGAAATATCAGAAAACATGATCTGAAGTAGTTAGAAAGGTATGGGGTCAATATTGAAGCTGAGAAAGACAGTACAAAACTGGCCTGCAAGTCTAACCTTCTGAAAGGAAATGGGTAACCAAGATATAAAGCCGAAAAACAGGGCACAGTGGATTAAGGATCCAACTGTAGAGGCTCGATCTCTGCAGAGGGGCCGGTTTGATCCTTGTCCCTGTGCAGTGCTTAAGGAAGCAGGAGTCAGTTGCAGCTCAGATTCAGTCCTTGACTGGGAACTTCCATATGTTGCAGGTTCAGCCATTAAAAAAAATAATAATGGGGTGGAGAAGCCAAGGAAGACAGAAATAATAAGGAAGACATTGAAGTTTAGGTGAGTTTGGAAAAAATCCCATGGCTGGGTCAGAGATAGTCATGCATGCCCTCATTCTGACCTACCTGGGTACATTTTTTGGTTTTGATTTTTTTTTTTTTTGGCTGACCTATAGAGGGTCCCAGGCAAGGGATCAGATTCTAGTCCCTGTTGTGACCTATGCTGCAGCTGCATCAAGGCTGGATCTTTTAACCCACTGTGCCTGTGCTGGGCCAGGGATCAAACCTGTGTCCTGGAGCTACAGAGCTACTGCAGATCCCACTTTAGCAGGAACTCTAAAACCTGGGTAGATTTTTTTTTTTTTTCCATTAGGGCTTCACCATGGCATATGGAAATTCCCAGGCTAGGGGTTGAATTGGAGCTATAGCTCCAGGCCACAGCCACATCCATAGCAACGTGGGGTCCAAGCCAAGTCTGTGACCTACATGACAGCTCACAGCAACGCTAGATCCCCGACCTAATGAGTGAGGCCATGGATAGAACGTGCATCCTCATGGATAATAGTTGGATTCGTTTCCGCTGCTCCACAACAGGAACTCATTTTTAATGAGGATAGGATGGCTATAATTGCTGAAACTTCTTGCCTACAAGTCAGTATGAATAACATATCCTCTGTTTTATTAATTAGATAATAACATATTAAGTATATTGAGACAGGGCACATATTATTTAATAGTAAAACACTATTTAAGCAACAATTCCTTGTAGAAAAATAGCATTTCTCCAAAAGATGATTTAAATAAATATTAATTTCTGGATTGATCTTAAATGTGGATTTCAGTCAAAAGGCAGCAAATAATATAAGAAACACTTATTTTCATTGTCCTTCCCTTAAGTTATCAGCCCTCTTCTGTGTTTTTAATTTTACACATCATTCAACAGATATTTATTCAATCCTCATTATCCTTCAGGTGCTGTTGTAGGCATTGGAAATTTAGCAATGACAAAAATAAAGTATTTCCTCATCCTTTATATACACAGATATGTCTCTTATTAGTCCTTCTGTAAATCTACCCAGGTTTTTATTCTTTCTTGGTGTTTTTTTTTTTTATTTATGAACTTTTGCTCAATGATTTAAAAGTTGAAGTAAAATACACTGGTGAAATTAATTTAGCACTTTGGACATAGAGCAGTTTGCTGAACAGGTCTTAGTGTTTTATAAGCAGCCATTTGAGGAGACTGTTAAGAATTTCTGCAATTTTTGAGTTTGAATCAGTCATGCTTTTGTTCTTGGAAGGATTTGCCTGATAAGTCCATTTTAATATGGAGATATGAGGCATATATTCACCCATTTTTTTTTCTGAGTTATCTTTGCCCTAATGAAGTTCTCTGTGTGTAGCAGTTTGCACCTTAAATGTTAGACATCAGTTTGAACCATAAATTGTGTGTATGATTAGCAAGGCTATATCTTTCTAGATATACAACTTTTTTATTTAATGAAGATAGACTTACTCGCTTTAAAACAACAGCTGGTTCTTAAGGTTTGTCTTGTCTATCTCTTTCCCCAAACCATGCCATTCCCAAACACTTATTTATAAAGAGATATGTGATAGTTTGTCAGAGCAATGGGACCGGGGAGACTGATCTTCTCATAGGTTGTTCTACTTGTAGGTTTACACTTTATAAATACACTTTAGAGCTCTCTTGTGGTGCAGCAGGTTAAGCATCGTCACTATAGCAGCTTGGGTCACTGCTCTGGCATGGGTTTTGATCCCTGGCCCAGGAACCTCCGCATGCCACAGGGGCTGCCAAAAATATATACAGTAAAGGACATGGAAGTTCACTGGTCTTACATTTTTCATTTTGTCTGTTATCATTTAAATTGAGAAAACACACTTTAGAAAATTAATTTTCATGTAAGCATTGCCTTTTCTGGCCTGCAAGAGATCACACCATATACTTAGTAGTGTCAGATCTTATTCTGGAAGATGAGTGCAATTAAAAATACTTCTGAGAGGAATTCCTGTTTTGTGGCTCAGTGGTAATGAACCCAACTGGTATGCATGAGGATTCGGATTCAAACTCTGGACTCACTTAGTGGGTTGGGGATCCAGCGTTGCCGCGAACTGTGGTATAGGTCGCAGAGGTGGCTCGGTTCTGGCCTTGCTATGGCTGTGGCATAGGCCAGCAGCTGCAGCTGGCCTGGGAACTTCCATGTACTGTGGGTGTGGCCCCAAAAAGAAAAAAAAAATACTTCTGAGAAAAATGGGGCAGTCTTTGCTTTTGAGAAGCAAACAAACTGCTCCTTTTCTAAGGACCTAGGGAGTGGTTCCTAGTCTTACAATGAGAAAAATAATTTAACACAGAATTTCTCCACCTGACATTCTGGATAAGTATTCACTGGGGAGAGCAGGCTGTGCAAAGTAGGCAGCTGAGTGGCATCTCTGCCGTCTCCTCACTGGAGGTCAGCAGCACCATCCTCCCAGTCATGGCAATCAAACCATGTCTCCAGACACGGCCTAATATTTTCTGGGGGGACAAATTAGTCTTCAGCAGTGAATGACTGGATTTGAGAAATGCTTCTTGGGAAGGTCACTGGTACCTAAAAATTATGACACTTAGCTAGGAAATCCATTAAGAGGACTCAATGTTGAGGAGAAGGAGAAGTACCCAAGGTCTCTAAGAAAACTGGTATCTATATTTTCAGAGATTTCCTTTTATAGAACAGTTTTAGTTTGACACCAAAATTGAGAGGAAGAGGTAAAGAGATTTTCCATACATCCCTGCCCCCATACATGCATAGCCTGTAAAAATATTACTCATCAGAATGGCTCTTTTTTAGGAAGGGTGATCCTGCATTGACATGTCGTAATCACCAAAGTCCATAATTTACCTAAGGATTCACTCCTGAAGGTGTACTGTTAGTAGGTTAGACAAATGTATAATGACATATCTCCATCATTATAATATAATATAACATTTGTTTCACTGCCCCCCAAATCTTCTTTCTTCACCTATCCATGGGTAGTCATTTATAAGATGGCAAAGAGTTAACCTTCAGGGAGTAGAACAGAGATGAGGTTGAAATGACAAGCACGTACTCGATCTGGTGTGAAACATGCCAGCTTTCCTCAGGTATCCTTAGATATCCCTAGTAGCAAATGCATTGGGATACTAAGACTACTGTTTATTTGTGTGGATATAGTGTGGAAATAAAAGGCAAAGTTTGATGCTGGTGAACTAGAGCAATTCAGAACATTTGGTCACTTACCACAATTTTTCAACATCTTAATAAATATAATGACAATTTCTGGATCCTAGAGTAGAAGTATAGGCTTAAAAAAAGACCGAAGATATTAAGAAGCAAAACTATTTAAGTAAACCTAACATTTCACAAGTATCAATACACACATTTTCTAGAGTCTGGCATTTCAGTTGAAGATGATTAAAGGAAAAAACCACAGAATAGGAACTCTCAGGAAATTCACACACAACATGTAAAATAAAAATTCAATGCTAATGTGAGTGAAGTGTTTTTATGTCTTCTGATTACAGGCTAAATTATACATTTTTTAAAAAAATTAGGCATTTATGAACAATTTATGAATTCGGTACCTACAAATGGTCGTATTTTTAAACCATGTGTTTAACTTCTACTAGCCTAAGGATGCAATTTACAATATGTTCAAAGCTTTATGGACAAAGATATTCATATTGCAGTATTATTCATAACAATAAAAATTACCTAAAATCACTTAGTGTCTTAGCGTAGAAAAATGTTAAGTGTATTAGTGACCGATCCATGTAATCACATAGTATTAAATTTATATTTTCAAATATTAGTGACAGAGTAAAATATTATTTTCCAATATAAAACAAGATAAATATGTTGATATTATCTCAAACCATAGTAAGGAAAAAAATGTATGTGAAATATTGGAGAAAATATGCCAAAATATTCAAGGGGTAGTCTCTGTCTGGTTGATAGAGTTTAGGCATTTCTATTCTTTTATTGCTAGAATACAGGAATTTGAGAATAATAAATTATTTATAATAAAATATGTATAGATATTCTGTTTCATGTAGCCATTTCAATACTTTTTAGATATACCAGCTGTTTAATAACTATTTTCAGGTCAATTTTTTTCTGTAGATGTCAAGTTCCTTGGTTTTAGGAAGGTCGTCAAATCCAGTAACAGGTATTAAATGCATACTTATTTAAACATGAGGACTAATTTTAAAAAGTGGCAGGAAAAAATTTTTATTTTCCTTTAATTGAGTGAGGAGTATCTCATGCAAATGTGAAATATACAAGCCTTTTTAACCGAGGTAATGTACCTTCCAGAAATGACTGTGTAATAGTCAATAATGTGTACTAGTTGATTATTAGACAAAATTGTTATGGTTTGTGGATATATGAGGGAAGCTCATTGTTACCACAAGTTTGCATATTAGTCATAGAATTGCTTGTCTAGTATGGAAATTAATAGTAACATAACTCTATTAAGGAAAGAAACAAATGATCTTATGTAATAAGGGATTTTTAAAATTTAATTACTGATTGTATTGTTCTGAAAAAATGCATTTCCTTAACATTTCCTCCCAAACCTGTACTTATATGGGATCACTTGTCAGATAGAAAGGATGTGCTGTTATCTAGTATGTAATAACTCCCTCCATATGATAGGATTTGTGTGGACATCACCTTGGTCAATACTATCCATGGACAAAAACATGATTTCTGAGTGCTGTGATCAATATTTGAGCAAACTGCACTTCACATCATGGTCCTTGTCATATCAAATAAGTTCATTGCTGGCCACTGCTTGACTCCTTTTTCTCATCTCATATTGTCCAAAATGTATTCTTAAAGTTGTGTCCATCACTGCTTAGTCAATGTGTTACAGGTTCGTTACCTTTTCTGCTCTGGCCATCCTATTTGCCAGCGAAGTCTTGGTGAAGAAAAATTAGTATCCTTTACAGTTAAGAAAATATTATTTCAGGCAAGTGGCAAATTATAGGCAGTTATTGCCTAATTTCAGAGTGAAGTGAGCAGTTATTTGCCCAGAGGGAACATGAAGTAGCCATGAAGGAAAATGACCCCATGTATCTTGAAAGAAATTAAAAAGTAAGAATCTGTGACAATTAGGGTGCTTCAGTACCGTAAATCTCTCTCTTCTGTTTCTTAATTTCTAGTAAAATGGCTAAGCAAGTAAAGCATTTACAAAGGAAGTTGTTAGAATCTAAATTCTACCACTAAGGCAGCTACTGTCAGATGCTCACAAATAGGCTGGTAAAACGTCTAAAGTGTTGTATCAAGAAAGTTGAAATTATTTTCAAAGACATGATCATTAGAGAGAGTGGCATTAATGGCGAAGGAAAGGCAGTAGTTGGATCATCTATTTATAGCGGTTTCAGGCTATCTGCCTATATATGCAGTGGATATTTTTCTTCCTTTGTGGTAATAAAAAAAGTCAAAACAGGCAATTTTCTAGACAAGTAAATGAATAGGTATAATGATTGGTGACATTTTAAAAAATATAAATGAACACATAGACTATCCTATTCCCTAATAGTCTGGTCTTAACACACAGGAATTCCGTCAAGAGAGACTAAACACAAAATAACATTGGAAATACAAAAAATAAAAATAATGCTTAACTCCTGCCAACCACACACCATTCATGCCCGAGATGTATGTGTGGATTGGATACCCGCATGCTTTTTGCAAGAACGTTCTGCAGATGGGAGAGGCAGAATCTCTCTGAGAAGATAATTTCCACACATAATGCTCCTTATAATTTTCCATCTCTCTGCTACTCCTTCATGTTCATTTTATTGATCCTTTTAAAACAAATTTATCTGCTTTCATTTAGCCATGCATCCAGTCCTGTTGGTGTTTACTGCTACTCAGCTTTTCATAGATTCCTGGGTCCTATTCAACTTTCTATTCTTTTTATAAATGAAAAACACTAAAGCTCCAACTAAGCCTTTGAAACACTTCCTCAGGTAGATGGAAATGATGATCAGTTGTCTTAAATGTAAATTATGAGTTGCCTGTTACATGAGGGAGGATGCATTTTCTATATCTCTTTTATTCCATCCAGTGTACATGGCTTAGTTAGGTTCAGAGATTTGGCACACATTTGTTAATAGGACTCAGCGTCTGTACAACAGGAGGGAATGTGCTTTTGAAGTGGGGAGGGGAACTATGGCAAAGGCATTCTGTCTACATGGTGTCCTTATACCATCAATGTGCTGTGAAATGGAATTGACCAAGGCAAATGTCAGGCTGTGGATCACTTCCTCACTGCAATGGGGAAAGAATGTGCTTCTGATGGAGCCTTGGAGTGGCATGTCTACCTTTGGCTAAGA
Source organism: Phacochoerus africanus (assembly GCF_016906955.1). Taxonomy (NCBI): domain Eukaryota; kingdom Metazoa; phylum Chordata; class Mammalia; order Artiodactyla; family Suidae; genus Phacochoerus; species Phacochoerus africanus. The sequence continues at coordinate 265,288,455 of NC_062544.1, forward strand.
AGCAGTTTAGGAAAGTGGAGAAGGCTTTCTCTGAATATGTGCCACCCTGCTATTGAGACCTCAAAGCAAGATAAACTTAGGATAACTGTGGGAAACCTTTGTTGCTCACCTCCCCATGGGTTATAACTTGCAATCTGGCCATAACCTCGGGAAAAGAGACATTTATTCTGACTCTTCTTGAGTATGTACATTTAGACTTCTGTACTCCGAGGAGGTAAATAGTAGCTCCTTTTTCTTTTTGGGGGGGCAAAACCCCTTTTCCAACCCCATTCGGTCTTTATATTTTACACTCTGTACTTCTTTCAAATGTGACTTCTCTCTGTTCTCCACACAAGCTGTGTGCTTTCACACCTCCAGGCTTTGCTTAAGCTCCTCAGTGCTTTGCCCACGTCTCTACCTATCTAATTTCTCCATTTTCTTTAAAGCTTCCTGAAGCCTTTCTTAATCCCCTATTCAGAAATGATCCTTTCCTCTTCTGTCACTAGAGCAGTTTGTTTTCACTTTTCTTAGGACATTTTTACAACCTGATTGATAACATCAAATATATTATATTTATGCCTGATCTCTTCAACAATACTATCAGCAATTGGAAGGCAGGATCTGTAGCTGTAGCATCTTTGTATAGTCTTTGTATATACTTAAGTGAGAAGGCTCTGAGTTCCCAGTCGTGGCTCAGTGGTTAATGAACCCGACTGGGAACCATGAGGTTGTGGGTTTGATCCATGGTCTTGCTCAGTGGGTTAAGGATCCAATGTTGCTGTGAGCTGTGGTGTAGGCCAGAAGCTACAGCTCCGATTGGATCCCTAGCCTGGGAACCTTCATATGCAGCCAGTGCGGCCCTAAAAAGAAAGACAAAAAAAGTGCCAATGCTTTGTTCCTTTATTGTTTCCATACACTTGGGTTCTCTCCTTCTCTCTCTCACACACACAAACACACACACACACACACACACACACAGCTTGTACACAGTCTTATGATAGAAACCTCCTATCCGATAGACTCCTGCTACCCTTATTTCTCCTCCAATCCTACTGTAAGAAGAGTTAATGTCAAAATTACCTCAGAGGGAATGGGTCAAATTGTCCTCTGGCATAGTTCAACCCTTTGCTGAGATAAAAGTAATTTGATAAAGAGGAAAATCCAATTGCCAAGATTACCAGACTCTGTGTGTGTGGGGGAGGGGGGGCGCATGTGAGATAGGCATTTGGCCACTCTTGGTGTCACGCTGAAAAAAAATGCAAGCTTTGTGATGAAAAGGCTATTTGGCATAGGTAGTATCTTTTTGACAGCTTTGTGATTTTGTGTGTGTGTAGCATTTTTTTGATTCCCTGGAGAAATGAAGAATTGGTGGAATAGAGGACTCATCTGCCTTTCACAGGTATGAATGTACTCTTTCTGCTCCCCCCCCCCCCGCCCCGCCTCAGTCCTTGCAAAGAGCTGACTGTGAGCTTACTCAGATACCCTTGGCACTTCCCAGCATGAGGAGAAAGTGTGGGCAGGGAGACTTGGCAAAACAGCTCCCTAAATATATTGTTCTAAATATGCCACTAGCTCATCAACGGGGAAGAAGAAGTTCTCAAGCTGTGGGATGTTGAGAGGGGCAGGGGTTAGAGCATTCAGCCGAGGTCTGTGTGGCAAACAGTCTTTGCCCCTCCTCCACTCCCCGCAGTAACCCCAATCACTGGATGCCAAGGAAGTGAATCTTCTGTGTGAAGACTGTGTTAAAGTGTTCCGCCTGGGGAACACCAATTGTGGGCGATAATCTCTCCTATCTTATGTTAGCTTATTTTCCCTCTTACCCCTTGCCTTCTCTGAAGCAAGGAAACCTCCATTTCAGCATCCTGAGGGGAGAAAGTGGGAGCTGGATTCTGAGCTCTACACTCTTTCTAATCCCTTCTATGTCCGTGTCCTCGCTGATAAAGAAACAGCCAAGGGCCTTGCTGGGTCAGGGGTGAGGCTGCTGGGCACCGTAAGGGACCAGAAGGAATGTAGGGAAAAAAGGATCCATTGTCAGTTCCAGCTGGCTGCTCTGACCCTGGGAGACCTACAAGGGCCCTGGGGTAGGGTATTCTGCCTCTTGCTTGCTTTGCCGCAGGTCTGACATCAAAATGATACACCTTTTCCTGTCTTTCCAGAAGAAAGGAGGATGTATCCCAACCTTCACAGGAGGAGGGTTAGTTCTGGACGCTTGTCACGGCCCCATCATTCGATTTAGGAGCGGGCACACGCCTGTGTGTGTATGGGCGGAGGTGTCCTGGAGAAAGCCCCTCGCAACTCATCTTCGCACACTTCAAAGACCTCCTGCATCTCAACCTTCGTGGGGAGCGCTGTGCGCTCGGGACCTAGGGCAGAGCCCTCTAAGTGTGTCTCTCGAGACTTTGGACTTTTCCAAGGACGCAGTAAATGCTGACAGCCGACTTTAACGCAGCTCCTCTAACATCTCGTGCCCTTCCCAGTCTCTCTTCCTTCGGGTATTTGTTGTTAACATCAGTGGGTAAGAAACACCGTGCACACCTTTTCGCCTTCCCTCTAGAGCCCGAGGAGACAGGCGGTGTAGACACTAAAGGACGGCTGCTTTCTCTCTGCCACGGCAGGGTGGAAAGCGTGGGAAGCGGGCAGCCTCCAGAAGATTTGAGCGAATGGGAGGGCCTGGGAGAAGGAGAATCTCTCCACCCCATCCCACGCCCGTGGAGGAGTGAGAGCTGCCGAATACATGGCCTGCCCCCAGATGTCCCGCTCGGGCTAAACCCAGAAGCGCTTGGAGCGCGGGGGCCCGCGACCGCCTGCAGCATCAGCACCATTTCCAGCAGTTCCGCTTCCGCGAACTGGCCGCTGCCTGTGAACCAGGCTGCACTCCCTTCTCCGCCCGGGGTTCTCCGTCAACGTGCAGATCGCCGTCAGACTGAGAGTGTGGCCGCCACTTGCGGACGCGCTCGTGCTGGCGGAATCTCCCCAGCCCCTCTAGCTGAAGGCATCGGGAACCGAACTCGCGTCTCCGAGCTCGACTGCGGACGAATCCTGGGGCAGCGCGCCTTCTGACAAGCGGCCGTCGTGCGGCGCGGAGGGATACGCCTCGGCCGTGCCTCCCCTCCCCTCCTTGCGCCCGCGCCTCCGCCCCCGTCTCTCTCCCCGCCCGGCTCTGCTGCCGCCGCGGCGGCCGCTGATGCTGCTGCTGCCGCCGCCGCCGCCGCCGCTGCCTGGATATAGTGCGGCAAGGAGCGGAGCTTGCAGTCACTTTGCAAGGAGGAGCGCGCGGGCTGCGGGCGGCTGGGGCACCCCAGCAACGGCGGCGGCTCTAGCAGAGGCGGCCGTGACAGCGAAAGGTTCTCTCTCCGGGGCTGGACTTAATAACTTTGGAACTGTCCACCAGTGTCACGTCCTGAACATGAGCCTCCTCCTCTCCTTCTACCTGCTCGGGTTGCTTGTCAGTAGCGGGCAAGGTAGGAGTGTGGTGCTTTATTGCATTTACTTTCCCTCCCCCTTCTACCCAACCGAGAGAGGCAGAGGAGGCACAAGAAGACTTAAATGACATAACTAAAGTTATAGTTATTGTTGTTGTTATTGTTATTTCCCCTCTTTATTTTAGCTGCCGCTAAAAATTCTATCTGTTCTGTGGAGACCCTTAAGAGAAAAATACAGAATGGGAGACGGGCATCATTGAGCAGGAGATCGAGGCAAACTGCATCTTTTTCTGGGATCTTGGCTTTCTCTGATTTTCGTTATCAAAAATTGGATGAGTATGTTGATGTGTGTTAACAGTTAAATATCTGAGGTTGCGGAAGGAAAGGGAAGCAGCAAAAACTATCAGCATTAAACTCGTTTGTGAAATGTCTCTGTTGTGTGCAAGAAATTTAGACTTTTTTTTTTCCTTTTTCTTTCTCAAGACCCCAATTCCTGAGTGAAGTGAACGATGATGGCTTATTTCTGTTGAGAACTAAGAGGGGCCATGGATGTTGTGTGTAAGAAGGCAAATGGATAAAACTAGGGATGTGTTGCAGTCATTCATTTTCAGCCCCCCCCCGCCCTGTTAATATAGCAAGATTGAACATTTTTATAACATCAGATTGTAATTATACCTGTAGGCATGTTTTAGCTTGTGAAGAACTAGTGGGATTTTTTTTTTCCCTTAAGAAAAAAAAAAAAATGAATAGCTTACGAGAATAACCTGAGAGAATTTGGGAAAGCTACCTCTGTTTACCTTTATAGAGATAAATGTGAATTTATCTTGCTTTATTTAGTTTACACTTACAGAAAATATATTGATAATAAATGGAGGCATTTTCAACTGTCCAGACAAGTTTGGACATTTAATTGGAGACAGAAAATGCTAAAACATGTATTGTTGGAAGTCTTCAAAGAAAAATAATATAGCAGTAATTTTTGTGATGTGTGATATTCGCAGAGAATCTTATATTATTAGTGTGACATGAAATTGTTTTTTGAAAAAATGAATTACAGCCCAAGTTAAAATATTTCCCCTATATTCAATTCTAAGCTTTTAGCCTCTTCTATGTTCCTCATTTGGTCCAGCAGGGGGTGGTAGAACTCCATTTTTAGCCCAGAAATGGTGGTTGTGCTCTTCCACACTCACTAGGTCCTTCTATCATTCTTCAGCAGGGCTTGACATTTTGGATGTGAATCCTTCCTTTCTCTGCCCTTCTCCTCCCTAAAGCTATAGTGTTAGTGGCTGAAGAAACACTTTGGATGCAGATTTTATGTTCAGTAATCAGAATGCAAACACTGGATGTTGCTATAGTTTGTGAAGTGTCTTGCTAAGATGCTCCTCATTTTTCCTTACTAACATAGAGTATGCAAAATTTTAGTCATAGCAAAATTGCAGATGTGTTTCTCTGAAGCTAATATTGCCCCAGCCAGTTAGTTGAATCATTATTATAGCAAAGATCAACATACACTTTATGCCCTGCAGATGTGCTGCTTTAATTTTTGGAGAGCTGCTGATTGTTTAACTGTTCATTTATAACATAGACAGGTATTTCTGAATACTGAGAAGCAGAACCTGAAGATTGCAGTTAAAATATCACTGCAATTAACCAAGTGTAGAAAGTGTGGAGTAAGATGGGGGCACATTAGGAAGGAAGTTTATCCAGATTTAGGATTACATTGTGACTGGTTTGGAGAAGAAAAATGTCTTAATTGTGGAGTCTGTGAATTTACCATTGTGGGCATTGAGTGTGTTGGAATTTGGGAGATACAAGGGAAGTCTAGGAACGTTGAAATAGTATATACAAATACATACAGTTGGAGTCTGTATATGTAACATGTCCCTGGAACTGCGATTTACATCATTTATAATTCAGGATGCGGGGTGGTTATAAAAAGGGGCTCTAAGACTGAAGCATGCCTGAAGGGGAGCCCATATTCACTGTAATGAAACAGGGAAGGAGGGGAGCATCGTTCTAATGATCTATCTAGCAGAATTTAAAAATTCATGGCACTCACAGAGCAGAGATGCATAGCAGAGAGCCCTAGCTTTTGTGAAACAGAGCATGTGGTATTTCTGTGCCGTGTGTCCTAATGAAGTCAGATGCTTGGAAACAGCAATCCTGATCCTGGGGTCCAATTCCTCTCAGCCAGTGTTTTGTTCTCCAATTAAGGATGCAGCAGCAAATATCAGAAGCACCACTGGGAGCAGTTTGAAAAAAATGCATCTAGTGTAACTCATAATTTTGTTTATTCTTTTATAAATGGGGCCATGGAAAAGCCACCAATCAGTGATCCCTGGGCTTGCCTTAGAAATACTAAAATCCCAGCTTGCTGATTTATGTTTCCAACAATATACTTGCAGGGGATTTTATGAAGCATGATTGAAGCTATTGCTTTGGAAAGTGGTGTGCAGTTAGACTGGGGAAAGGCAACGATGATGTATTCCCTTTTAAGTAGTCAAAACGTTTTGAACTGCAGCAGTTGAACAGGAGGAAATGACAGAAGTGAAAAACCGACTACCTTAAGTGGATGCCAATACCATAATTAGGTAACAAGGCCTAATAGTTCTAGTTCTAACTTTCAACACAACGTTATTGTTCTACTGTAGCGAGAGCCTTTTTTTTTTTTTTTTTTTTTAATTGTAGCAGAAAAGCTCCTTTAAAAGCCTCTCATTTCCACTGCAAGATTCATATCTAATGAAGTGAGGTTGGGATTTAATTGTCAGGGAGTCTGAATTGAATTGTCAGTGGAACAGAGATTCCATAACTCTAACTTTTGCAATTATCTTTCCTTTGTATTTAAAACTTGGTCACAGCCTCTTCATTGTCAGTCTCAAGTGGTAACTTGAATCTGTGATTCACAGGACATGTGCTGTTTGAATCTATGTAAATTTGGATTCCCAAATTGTAGTAAGTATGGGTGGCTTTCCTGAATCTTTTTTAATTTTTAAAATAGTTTTCTTCTTATACAAATTACCTAAGTGTGATTCATAAACATCTATTACTCAGTGTTCACATACATAAATTAGAAGCATTGTTGTACAAAAATATAAAGCCAGAAGAGAGCTATTCATCTCTCTTATAATCCAGTACAAGATACATACATAGAACACTCACCTAAGCCAAAATCATGGGGAGAGGAGGGATGAATTGCCCAGTTAATTAGTTAAGCTCACAGGCATCTGCTTATGATTACTCTTTCTGGGAAAGTGCTAGTAAGATATGGTTTGTAGAGAAGTGTATCTGTAAAAATAAAGCACAGGTGCATGGGTATCTGCTAACTTCAGGTCTACCGGGAGGTCTCCACAAACCTATCTTCTGGGTAGGGTGTTAAGCAGACACAGCCTCTCTTATCTTCTTGGCTCTAATTCTTTGATGTCAGCCTCTTTTTTGGTAAGGTTTCTAATTGAATCAACTCCATATTCATTTGCACTTAGAGAGGATAGGCTATGTAAATTAATATCATTATTCTTCATGAATAACCAAAGGGTTTCTTTCCACTGCTTTATGTCAAAGGGATTACGCAGAGCCTTTGGTCTAGTTTCTAAAGCTGATTGGGAGTTCATAGAACAAGAAGGGAAGTTGGGTCCTGAGTGTTCCTGGAATCTTTTCAATGACACAGGGCTAATGGTCTGTCAGAGGTAACGCCCTATTAAAGAAGCGATATGTGGAACAAAAGAACCTCGGGCTGACCAAGAAGAAATTCTCAACTTCATATTGTCCTGTAAATAAAATGGATTTTTTTTTTTTTCAAACAGGGACCTAATTTGTAATGAGACTGAGAAATGAGCTGCAGAGATTGAGGCTAGTAACTGAGCTGAACAGTCTCATTTGTTTTCTGCTTGTTTCCTTGTAAGGGAGCAATGAGAATGGAAATAGGGTGGTCAGTCCAGAAGACCCTGGAACTCCTCTTGCTGCTTTCTCTGGCTTTGACATTTGGGAAATGATTTTAATTCATCTATTTTCAGGGTCCTCTCTCACAGCAGCGAACTTTCAAGAGCATGAATAAAGTGCTCCATAAGTTGTAGAGCTAGTCTGACTTGCTTTTTTTTTTTGTGATCTGAAATAAAATTAATCCTCTAGGATTGGGTGTATGCAAAATTAATTTAATAATTTATAATTTTAATATTCTGAATAAAAAGAATGTCTTTGTTTTTCAATGATTATTGATCTAGATTCTAAATTCCTTGTGCCCTTTATACTATCCCAATTATATTGAAGCTAGGACTATTTAAAAGATTATAAATTTGTTTTAATTTTCCAAACTGTGTGATATGAGAACACTTTAAGATGCAACCAGTGCTTTTATGCTTTTATAAAATGTAATATTCCTGCGCTTCAGAGAGCCAAGTTATCTTTAATTGTTCAGCAAATAAAAGTGGTTCTGTATGGCACTCTTTTAAATATTTTAATACCTTCTAGCTATTTACAATTATAATAATATTGCTGAACTCCAATAGCTATCAACATACTTCCTAGTTTCACTTATTCATTTGTGCCACTAACAATTCATCAAACATTATGAGAGATATTAGAAAGCTATGATGTAAGGAAATAAACTTGCCTAACTTTAAACAGTTAAGAGGCGAATGAGACAATTTTGAGAGTATTTATAAGCATATCAATCAGCAAATGATCCTTTGAAGAATTTCAGGGCAATTAATGAAAGTTTTCTGGGCAGAAATGGAGAAAAAACACTGGATTTGGAATCAGAAGACTTATGAAAAGTCTTTTTGACTTTGAAGAAGTAACTTCATCTCAAAGAGCCATTATTTATTTGAGAATCTGATAGAAAAATATCTGGCTAGTTAGCTTTGCTGTGCTGCTTGAGCAACTGTCATAAGAAGCATGGGTGGGCATCTTATAAAATGTCAGCCCTACTATACACACATTGTTTATATTTCTGTATAATATACATACATACATATATGTATATAAATCTGTCTATGGTTTAAAAACATTTGTTATTTTTTAAAAAATATCATAAGCTGCTCAGTGATTAGAAAAAGGTATTGAGTGGGCAGAGCTAAATTCATTGATGAGAATGGCTCATTCATCAAACATTCATTACATACAGTGTCTCAGACGTCTTATTAGGCAGCATTCATCTGAATGATTATAAAAGCTGTGTGATGAACAACCTTAGGGGGCGCTAACATAGTCATCCTGGTAGAACACATATTTATTTTCACAGTTTTCCAGCAGAGGGCAGTAAATCGTCTTGAGGAATGTGTCTTTTTTTTGTATCAGAAATCTCTTCCATTGGTCGACATCAGGCTGTTATTAGTCACCAGGAGGATTAGGATGGCATTCAATTAGGATAAGTGACATACTAAAGGTCAAAGAGAAAAGTAAGCAGGTTAATAACTAGAGCTCTGGTCTCTAAACTCTTAATTCAAACTTCTGCATAGATAAAATAAATTAATTAAAAGTTCTTCAGTTCAAAGTAATTACTTAAATTCTGTGCCATTTTGTCAGTAAATCAAATAACAATTACTTGTTGAGGCCATACAATGACTATAACCTCAGCATCTTATAACAGTACAAACCTCTTGTTCAAAGTGCTTTCAACCACCTATAGCTAAAGATCATCAAGAATCCAAGAGAATAATTATTTTATGAATGAACAGATTTAGAGGAACTATCTGATTTTCCTGTATCAATTATAGTTAGTAGTTATCTGGAATTAGGATTCGGTTTTCCCACTTCTAGTTCAATGCCTGTATTTTTAAATGTCTTTAATTTGTATTTGTTTGAAAATTTGTGAGTGGAAAGGGAGTAGTGGTGTATAGAATTCAAGGTTTATAGTTGCGAAGACAAAACATATAGGTTCAAAAAGCCAAAGCAGCGTATGAGAAATCAATAAGCTGCTCAACTAAATGTTGCAAAATTACAATGAACACCATATAACTAATTACAAATTAAATGGCTTCAATAGTCCTTACAAATTCAGCACCTAGAGAGAGCTAAAACTTGTTCAGTGTTCATTACTTACCTGGCTTTACATGTACTAACTAGCATAATATAGACAAAAATCCTCTAATTATCATCGTATTGTATTCCCTTTTTACACTCGAGGTCCGTGAGTCATAGAAGTTTAAGGAACTAAGATTGCACAGATAGGAAACAAAGATTTGAACTCAAGACATGTACAAAGAGTTGCCTCTTTCTTGCCAAAACTCTGCCTCTGTACACTGGCACTGAATTGAATCATGGAGACAGAGTTTGAGGTAAAATAGAAAAGAGTAGCTTTATTGCTTTGCCAGGCAAAGGGGGCCACTGCAGACTAGTGCCCTCAAAACTTTGTGTCCTGTCCTGGAGCAGGTATCGGGGAGCCTTATGGTGTTCAAAGAGTGGGGCTTGATCAGCTCATGGACATTCTTCTGATTGCTGGGTGGGGAGGTAATTGGGAGCCAGCATCATCAAACTTCTGGTTCCAACCTGTCTGGGGTCTGCATGCTTAGGGGCAGCATACAGTTGACTTATTAGAACCTGTGGAGGCTTCAGCACCTGTAAAACAACTTTTATCTGTAGTCTTTGAAGAAGAACTAAAAGTCTTTGACTTTGTTGAATAGCTAAACTATTATTATTTTGTGTTGCTTGACTGCTTTTTTTCTTTCTTTCTGCATTTTCTCACTTCTCTGATTAAATTGATTCTTTGAGTAAAGTTTTTCTACAGACAAAGAGGCAGACAGAGGAAATGGGTTGAGGGTCTATTCTGGGAAGGCCTCATCGTTACCAGGATATCACCTTGTCACTTATGAAGCAGAGGGGACATTGGCATGGTGAGACTAAGCAGGGAAAATAATACAAGGAGAAAAAAAAATAGGGGAACCAAGTTGTAGGGAAGGAGACGAATGTTCAGAGGACAGAAATAATCCAGTTTAATTTTTTTAAGGGTTTGGAAAGGTGAGTTATGGGACTTAATTATGGGAAGTATTTGTGGGACTGGGAGGCAGTCAGGCCTTGAGGCCAAGC